>NC_135534.1:147115119-147392619 GCF_045843805.1 Urocitellus parryii | reverse complement strand
GTGACTGAATGATAATGGTACTAAAAGTGTAAGAAAATAGGAAGAGAGGCTGATCTTGTAGTCACTTACCTCCAAACGTGTTCAGCAGGTATAATGCTTATTTTCATGACTCATTCATTTGTTCATTTAGGCAACAACTTTTATTGAGCCCTCATGGTGTGCTGAGAGCTGAGAGGATTTAATAGCAACCAAATATGGACACAGTGCCTGCTCTTAAGGAGCTTACAGTCAAGTGGGTGAGACAAAGCCCAAATGACCACTTAAATTCTGTCCTAGGGGGAAGGGAAGAACAGTTCAGTGGATTAGACAAAAGAGAATGAAGGGAAGGGAGAGGGATGGGAATGGGAAAGACAATAGAATGAATTGGACATAACTTTCCTATGTTCATATGTGAACACATGACCAGTGTAGCTCCACATCATGTTGAACCACAAGAATGGGAAGTTATACTCCATGTATGTACGATATGTCAAAATACATTCTACTGTCATGTTTAAGTAAAAAGAACAAGAACAACAACAACAAAAACCTCATTCCTGATTTATATTGTGGTGTTAGTTACAAAAGAGACATGATGACACTTTGAAAGTCTATAATAAGTAAGGAGCATGACCTACTTATGAAGGTCAGACAACAGCTCTGGAAGAAGTGCTAGCTGAGCTGAGTTGGGAAGGGTAAGTAGGAGTTAACTAGGGCTAAGAAGACAAAGTATTGCAGGCAGGGGACAGCCCCATAATAGAGTATTACACAGCAGTAAAAATGAATGTACCCCTGCTCCCCACAACTAAACAAATGAATATTGATAACATAGTGTTGGATGACAAGTTCTTGAGGTTATATATCCTCACAATATCTTTTTTATAAGTTTAGAAATAAGAAAAATGAAACAATGAATGATAGAAAACAAAACAAAAAGGCAATACAAAATAAACAAAATGTAGAGGTGTTAGCTACTTTCAGAGGAGAAGTGATGGAGAGGGAACAGGAAGTTGACAGAGGAGATTGTAAATTATTGGCAATATTGCGAATAAAAGGATAGAAAAATTCATTGTATTATTTAAAATACAAAGATAAAGTGGGCTGTGCTTTTGTCTAATTTAATGGCATAACATAAACCAAGAATTATGTTTAATCAAATTATGGGCACCTGAGGTATTTACTGTTTAAAGGAGGTATTATTCTGACTTTTGGGGATGTACAAAATATCAAGATGGTTGGAATAGAAAAGCTGAGATGGGCTGGGTTTGGCTGTGCACACCTGTAATTCCAGCTACTAGGGAGGCTGAGACAGGAGGATGGCAAGTTTGAGGTCTTACTGGCAACTGAGACCCTGTCTCAAAAATAAAAAATAAAAAAGGCTGAGGATGTAACTCAGTGATAGAGTGCCCTGGGTTCCATCCCCAGAACTGAGGGGAAAAAAAAGAGAAGAAAGAAATGAAGGAAGGGAGGGAGGGAGGAAGGAAGAAAGAAAAACTGAGGTGGGGGACTGAGGTTCTAAAGCTGCCTGGGCTCTGGATCATGCAAAGCCTTGCAGATGTTTTTTAACCATTTTCTCTTTAGCTCAATTATTTATTAAACATTTAAAGCAACAGACAGTCTTTAAAACTTGCATTTTTTTTTAAATCATTTTGCCTTAAATGTAATGGCCAGATTAAGGAGAGGCCTGAATGAATGAAACTATGTAGGAAACCTAGTCTAGACACGAGATGGTGGGAGCTGAGGAAGGTGTGGAGGAAGCAAACGTGGTGGTGATGGTGCCTGTAGTAATAGGGGTGCTGGTGGAGATTGTGTAGGTGGGGGTGTACATGGTGACCACCATGTTGGCGATGATAGAGATTAAGGTGGAGTTTGGTGCTGGAAATAGAAAGATAAATGAGTCCACTTAAGGATAGTTAGAAAGTTAAATCTATGGAATTTCTTCCTTCCTCCCTCTCTCCCTCCCTCCCTTCCCCCCACCTCTCTCTCTTTCTCTCCGCCTTCCTCCCTTCCTTTCTCTCTTTCTCTCCCTCCCTTCCTCCCTTTCTTTCTTGGATTGAACCCAGGGGTGCTTAACCCCTGAGCACATCCCCAGCCTTTTTATATTTTATGACAGGGTCTTGCTAAGTTACTTAGGTCCTCACAAAGTTGCTGAGGTTGACTTGGAACACAATACTCCTGCCTCAGCCTCCTAAGCTGCTAGGATTACAGACGTGTTCCACTGCACCCAACAAATCTATGAAATTTAGAGATATATTTGATGTATGTGTTGTCTGACAAACCCCAATTTATGGTTTGTCAATAAAGTAGGATGTGATGGGAGGGAGAAAGGGAGAGATCAGTTTAGGGTATGCTGAATTTGAAATGCTTTTTCAGGTCCTGCCTCTTTGCCAACTCATTTCTGAAATGTTGATCTCTCTTTCTTTCTATTCTTTTTCACCTCCAGGACAGCTCATGAACTCGAATTCTTTCTGAAGCTAGACAGGTAGTGAGTGAGTGAAGCATGCTGGGTTAGGGAGACATTCAGAATGGTGGGGACTTCAGTGACCTGCAGAGAATACCACACATTAAAAAAACTGTGGCTGCAACCCTGGTGAGCCTGTTGGGAGATTCAAGTGTTGATAGGTCCCAACTTTTCAAACACGGTTAAAAAATTGTGAATTTTTTCTTTCTTTTTTTTGTAGTTGGGATTGAATCCGGGGGAGCTTTACCATTGAGCTAATCTAGTCTTTTATTTATTTATTTATTTTTGAGACAGGGTCTCGCTACATTGCTAAGGGTCTTAGCTAAATTGCTGAGGCTAGCCTTTACCTTGTGATCCTCCTGCGCTGCTAGGGTTACAGGTGTACACCAACATGACTGGCTAAAATCATGATTTTTATGTTTCTTATTTAGCAACTAATCAATTACTACATCTACCTACATACTTACATATATTATAAGGGACAAACAAAACAAATATGTGACCCAGGGGTATCAGATCAGACTTTTGGTCCTAAATCATTCCTTAGCGTTTGTTTTTTCATTATATTACTGATTAAATATATTTCAATAACATTTTTGGGATAGATTTTTTCTGATAATATAGCACTATGGAGAAGTGCTAGCATTTGTATTTTTACTAAAATATACCATATAATCAATTTTAAAACATCATTTACAAATTTTTATTTAGAAAAATGTCAAATCCTCAGAAAAGTGGCAAGAATAGAATAATAAACTCCCATATACTTTCATGCAGATTCACCAATAATATTATGTATTATGCCAGAGTTGGGTTTTTTTTTCTGCACCTCTTATCTGAACAACTTGAGAGTAAGCTGCACGTATCATGATCAGTAGTGCTCCAACGTGCATTCTCCAAATTCAGTGGCATTCTCTCATGTAAATAGCATATAATGATCAAATTCAGGATCAATACAATACTGTTATGAAATATACAGTTAATATTTAATCTTGTAATTTTTTTTTTCCTTTCCCAAAGCAGGATCCAGCCAGGGTCACTCACTGTATTCAGCTGACATGTATATTTAGCCTCCTCTTTCTGGAATGGTTCTCATGTCTTCCAGGACATCCACATGTTTGAAGAGTAGGAGCCAGCTCTTTCATAGAGGGCTCCTCAATTTGAGCTTGCTTAATTGTTTCCTCATGATTAGATTCAGGTTGTGTCCTTAGCACCTCCCCCCCAGGAGGCACAGGGTGTCACTTTGATCAGCCAGAGAGGGTGGTGTTCCCCAGATTCCCCGCTGTGCAGGGACTTCCCCTCTTTGCAACCAGCAATTAATCTCTGGGAAGATAGTTTGAAATTTTGAAATATCCTGTTCACTGAAAACATCTTTTACCTAATAATTTTAGCATCCATTGAAGATTCTCATCTGAATTTTTATTACTATGGAGGTTACAAGTTTATGGTTTTTAAAAACTAATATTTCTTCTATATTTATTAACGTGTCACTATAAAGAAGAGCTTTCTCTCCTTTCTTTCTTTATTTTTGTATCTGTGTGGACACCTCGGTTTCTTTTGTAGCCAGTGTTTTATAGTTTATCACTGTTATTTTGATGCTAAGATTGCCCATAGTTTGCCAGTGGGAACCCTTTCTTGCTCCCTCCTGTGTTCTTTAGACGTGACCCTGCATATTTTTGAGGATTTACTTTCTGTCACAAGATGTTTATTTCTCACTTTGTACTTCTTCTGCCCTAGTCCTACAACAGCCATTTACCCCAGGAGCCAGCCTGCTTGCTTCTAGAGGAGAACTCATTTAGAAATTAAACTCTGGGCCTTAAGTGTGCTCACGATCACTGGGATGTCATTGATACTAGGTGCTTTCAGTGAACAGAACTAAGACATATGTATTTTTTTTTTTAATTTGTGGGTTTAAAAATTCTAATCAAACACTAGTGGTCTCTTCTTGCTTTCTCCAGTCCTACTGTTGTGTCCTCTTCTCTCAGAGGGAGTACCCTGGCTCCCAAGGACACCAATGTATTTACTTATGGAAAACATGAATTTTAAAGCCGGGGCGTTTTCCTGCTTTTATTCCCTCTCTCTCAGTTGTCAAGATAATTTATTTTGATCTATGTCAATTTCTACATTTTTTTCCTAACTCATTTTCTCACATTACAAACATGTTCAGGTTTTTCTAAGCATATCTCTGCAGAGATTTTACCATGTAGAAGTGCTATATAATATTATTTATCATCAATCATATAGGAAACAATTCCCTTGCTTTGAGTGAGACTGAAATGGGGGTTGTTGATAACAACTTCCATCTGCTTGGCAGCTTATAGTTTACAAAGTACTCCTTTACTGTGTACTACTTCATTCACTCTTAATGGTATGAATTCTTTGGGTTCCAGAGAAATTGAACAATAGATAGCTCAGAGCTTCATGAATGTTTCATAAAGCAGGGACTCAGTACCTGCTGAGTTTAAAAAAAACACATTTAGAATCTGTGATGGGTGAAAACAGGCATTCTATAAAAGCATAAATAATCCTAAGCAATAGGTAATCTATACTTCTTTATATTCATTTCATTATTTTTGCCACTTTTATTTCAGAGAAATTTTTGTGTTTTCTTTAGATTGATATTTTGAAAAGACATCTGCTTTCTAAGGACACACCAAATGACAAATGCCTTCAAAGAAGTGTTTCTCCCATGTGGCGGCATGAGGGATCTCTCAGGGGGATGTGAATGTGGCTGTACCCCACAGCAATTAAATCGGATTCTTTAGAGTAGGCAGGTTAGTACTTTAAAAACTGTCCAGGACATCCCACGGAGCAGCCACCATATAGGGGAGGGAAGGCTGAGCTAAAAACTGGTGGGGGCTGCTTGGGTCACAGGCTAACACAGGGAGTTGATCTGCCCCTCATTTCCAGCTTATAGATTGATACTTGAATTATGCAAAAATGTATTCTGAACTTAGCAGTGGATGGGAATTCTTTTTGTTTCTTAGGCAATATGATGTTAAAAATCTTACTCTCTTCATTTTATGATTTACATGATTTTCACATTTAAATGTCTCTGAAATCATGTTATGACCTTAAATTAAAGGGTGTGTGAATATGTGTGTGTGTGTGTGTGTGTGTGTGTGTGTGAACATTCTTAAGCTGTGCTTAGAGCTGGGTTCTTAAAGTTCAGTGTGCATCAGAAATACCCGGAGTTCTTGTCTCAAATATGGACTGTCAGGCTGGTTTCAGGTATTTTTTGGAAGGGTCACAGTAACAAGCAAAATCATGAGGTGATTCTGATTCACCTGGTCCTTGGACTTCTCTTTGAACAATGATTTTTCAAGAATGGTCCCTTCTTTTCTCTGCCTGCAGCATCACATGGGCATCACCTGGAGACTTAGAAATGCAAATTCTCCAGCCCTGCCTAAGCCAGACAACATCAGAAACTCTGGAAGTGGGAACCAGCAAAAGACGTGTTCACAAGGGAATTCTGGGAATTCTGAAGTGGGATGCAGTTTGAGAATCACTATTTTGAGAAACTACTAGTATTTCCATACTTCTTTGATGATAAGAATCACCTAGGATATATTTTTTTTAACACAGAATCTGGATCTCATCCCAGACCTATAGAATTAAAATTCCAAGGAGGAAAAATCCCAAGGGAAGACATGCATAATTTGTACTAACAAGTGTCCCACATGATTCTTATTTTCAGACAAATCTAGGAAACTTGGAGATGGAAAAACCAATAATTTCCCTATCTGCAGTTTATCTAAATAGAGTCTATCTTTGGCTTTTGTAGTCATCATCACATTTTAATTTTCTAATAGCCTTATGAAGTAGTTATTGATGACCAAACCCATTTTACAGATGTGGAAACTGAGGTTCAGACGACTACAGTCATACAGATAGTAAACCAGAGAGCTGGGACTCAAATCAGGAACTTTTCATGAAAACCTTTGTTCTTAATCTGTTCCACTCAGAATTCTAAAGTAATACTATGCAAATCATTATGACGCTGTAGTGCAACCTGCAGATAGTTACTGGCTAAGAGTAATGTCTTGGTTCAACATTTGCCAACTTCCAACTCTTATCCCAACCTAGCTTTTCAGATTCTCTCCCCCACTCTTCTCAGCATGAATTTTCCCCTCTATTGAGGCTGTTTTACTTCTCACCCTTGACCATGCTCACCTCCACTGTAGCGTTTATTGTACTCGCCTGATGGGATCCCTCCATCACCCCCTCCCAGGCCTCTAACCTGCTTACTTATCTATTAACTGGCTTGCTTACTACTTGACCCTACTTCTCCCCTCAAAAGGACTATCCTTCCTCTTCTTCCCCAAACTTGGCCCTGCCTCAAGTATCCCTTCTGTGGAGCCTCCTTTACCAACCACACCACGCCTCTGGGAACTCACCCTTCTTAGGCCTACTGTGCCACTTTCTCCCTATACCCTCTATCTGGTCCATAACACAGAGTGCTTTGCTTAAGTATCTCAGTCTTTCATCTAGACTAAGTTCCTTGAAGGTGCTGTTCTGCCCCCAGTGAGCAGTAGATATTGCTAAAATGTTTTCCGATGATAAAGTCAAATCTACGTAAAGGCCTACAGAATACAAAGGTGCATTTTAAAGCAACGCAAGTCATGGGTCCTAGGAGACTCTGTGAAGGGGCTATGTGAGCCATCATTGGATTTGCAAAGGTAGCTAGATAAACATAACGATTATTCTTTAGGAATTTGTTTGTGGGAATCCTAACTTCTCTTCTAAACCCAGAATAACATGGGGGCATCTTTTTTGGTGGGAACAGAATGACAGTGGCTTTTGGAGCAGTACTGGTGGTGTGGCATTTCCCTTTGGAAAGGGGAATGGTTTTAATATTTAAAAGAAAATTTTCCATTGTAGTCATCATTCCAGATGAGAATGTGTTTTCTTTTAAAAATATAATGGCTAATACCTATTCTGGTTCCCTTCCAAACTTTGGAGTAGCAGAGTTCTTCCTGTGTCAGGACAATAGCATCCTCAGAGGGAACATGGAATGTGTGGTCTGAAAGGCCTGCATTCTAGAAGTCCATACCTGGAACAACAGGTCCAGGTACCTCTGAGCCCAGGTCAAGCCTAATGCTGAGGAAAGGGCGCCACCTACTGACCAGACAAAGTCAGAATCTTCCCTTCCAGGAACTTGCCATTTAGTTTGGCTAAGAGCATGTGTCCCAGAAAGGCTGGCCCCAGAGACCCAGAAACTTTGTCTGCAGTTGCTACTGTGTTTCCTGGGAAGTTCTCCAGGACCTAGCCACTCAAAGTGATTGTCTTCTATGAGAATCTCTCTTGGGTGAGCTTTCTCCTTGAGGAAAAATATCAACAGCTTTGGTACAGATAATGATAGAACTCATATTTGACTGAATGTTGTGTAAAGTTATGGTTCCATCACATGAACTTCCAAGACAATTTTGTTAGTAAAGGTGGAGAAGCAAGAGGGTGAAGTTTGGGAAATAAATGTTTTAGAAGGGTTGAATCCGTTTAATGCTTTTAAAAGATAGAGGCCCATTTCATTTACAAATAAAACCTTATTCTCTAGCAATTAGTATCTGGAGAGTTTATTCTGTACAGAAAAGTGTCATGCACATTTGGTAGAGTTTTAAAATGCTGACTGAAATCCATGGCAATGAGATACTAACCACATGGGCACCAGAGTCCCAAGCAAACCATTTAGAGTCTTGTGGAGGCAACAGAGTAGTAATCCTTTGTCTTCTCAAAATCACGGTTTGAAAAGTGCACTAGAGGTGGACAAGCTCCACCAGGACGATGCATGCTGATATGCAACTTCCTAATCAATTGAAATCCAAAATTACTTTCTTTCTTTTCTTGGTTGGAGTTGTACTCAAAGAAAAGAGAGTTTTCATTGAGTCGATATGCAGGAGCATGAAAGAGAGTGGAAGGACCATGAGGGAGGAGAGGGAAATCTTCCTTCTGTAGCCTTTTGGCAAATGGCTTTTGGGGCTTCCCAGTTTCACTTTCAGCAGCACTTTCTCCAGGGGGAATTCCAATCCTCTGAATCCTGATAAACAAGTGCACGTTTCACATAATTCTCTCATTGAGATTTTTTTTTAAATGTTTTTAACTTTATTTATTTATTTGTATGTAGTGTTGAGGATCAAACCCAGTCCCTCACACATGTTAAGCAAGCGCTTTACAACTGAGCCACAACCCCAGCCCTCCCATTGAGATTTACTCTCTAGTTTTGCTTAAACTAGAATGAGAGGAAGGGAGCACTGCTTAGCCCAAAGGAACCACAAAACACTCACTGGGTTCCAGGCATAGGGTGATGCCTTCCACAGACATGTTCACTGATTTTCCCTGTAGCCTTACGATGACAATGACGTAAAAGTAGGTTAGATCAGGGACAGAGGTTAGGAACTAGGCGGTGCTCCAGAGCCAGGAGTGAGTGCACTGAAATGGGACCTGAGGGTTCAGTCCTCTGGTCTCTGTGAGACTCAGGACCTCCAGTGGTGGATTTTCAGAAATGCTAATGCAACATTCTAGAACTAGAGAAAATAGGAAACACTATATGAGGCTATCCTGTACTGTGATGGACAGAAGTTTCCCTTTCATTTTTATTTAAGAACAAATAGCTTCATCAAAATTCTACTTTCAATAGAAAAGCAACATTGACCTTCTGTCTTGAACATCTGTTTGTGTATGTGCAAATGCTACATACCTCTTTCTTTGCATGGAGTAGGAAGTAGAACAAAGGCTAGGGACATGGAGGAAATGGGAAGCAGTGAGTGGCAGGCAGCTACACAGTGCCAGGACATGGAGCCTGATACAAAGACATCTAGACTCAGAGTCAAAGTCCTTGATCTGCATTCTGATTCTGCCATTAACAGCAACAACAACAGTTAACATTTCAATGCTAAAATGTATGAAGTACATTCTAAACATATGTTAATTCGCTTGATCCTCATGACCATCCTATAAGTGCTATTATTATTCCCATTTTACTGATGAGAAATTTGAGGCACACAAAGGTTAAGTTGCTTGTCTCAGGTCACACTAGCAAATATGTAGTAGAAAGTTGATTTAAACTCAAGCAGACTGGCGAACAATATTGTGTCAGTTAACCTTTCTGGCTTTTAGTTTTTGTCATTTATACATTCACGTTTTTAATAAATATCGAGGTTCAAGCCTGTGTGTGACCTTACAGATCAGCTAGAGGTGGAAAAGACCTATGCACACAGGGACCATGTCTCTAGACACACATTCACTGCAAAATGCCATGGAGGGAGGGAGTCCTCATGCAGTTGAGACTCTCAGGGAAGGGTGCTGGAGTTGCTGGTATTGAATTTGAGCTTAAGGTGGGAGACTGGTCCCAAAAGGGCATCTCAGCAGAGATAAAACTCAACATGAGTTTGGGGGTCTCTAGTTGTTAGACTGTTTTGATTCAAGAACAGAATATTGGACAGGGGATACTTCCAGAAGGAAAGATAAAAGTTCAAGTTTGAGGAATTACAACCAGAACTTTTAATATGACAGTAGTCTGTAAGCCAAATTCTTATGGGAAGAGTCTAGAGGACAGAAAATCCATGAAGAGGCCAGAGAAATGGTCTCGCTAGGAAATTTGAGGATCTTAGTCCGGGAGGTAGAACAAGGGCTCAGGGACTGAACAATGCACAGAGAAAGCAGAAGGATGAGGATAAGATGGAGTAGATGAGGTGGTACAGTGAGCAGAATGGCTAAGTGAGAGGACAGCAAAGGAAGCCAGTCATTGCTGACTTTTTCAAACTGATATTCCTGCGGGCTGTGCAGGTGACACACATGGCCAGAGTGGTTGAATTTGTGTAGCTCAGAGTAATGACCATTAGAGAAATAGGATAATAGCCATAACAGGATAACTACCAGGTCCCAAGAATTCTTTTTGCTCCCCCTGCCCCCCAATGTTATCTCCAATCCTCAGAAGAGTACTGCTGTGCAGATATGTGGCTATTGTTTTAAAGAGGCAGTATAGCACCATGCTAGCAAGGCAGGTTCTAAAGTCAGACTAAAGTAAGTAGAGGAGCTACTGTTGTATATCTTGGGTAAGAAATTTAATCTTTCTGAACCTTAGTATATGCATGTGTAAAATTAGGACATTACCCATCTCATCATGTTCTTTTGAGACCCAAATGAATTAGCATTTGTAAAGTGCCTGGCCTGAGTAAGAGCAGAGGAAATGTTAGCTGTTCCTATTGATGACTAAGCTCCAGAGCAGAGAGATGAAATGCTCTGGCCTAGGACACACAACCAGCAGGGCTAGGATTCAAACACAGGTCTACAGGCTCCAATGCCTCCTTCAGTTCCCTGTGCCATGCTGAAGAAAAGTAGGGATCTTGAGGGAGGTGAGAGGACTGTAGGAGCGGTATGTTCAGGTGGTGGGAAGAGAGTATGGCCTAGGAGAAGGAACAAGGAAAAATTAGGAGGAGGAGCAGGAATAAAGAACTTTAAAAGTCTTTTCTGGGGGCTGGGATTGTGGCTCAGTGATAGAATGCTTGCTTAGCACATGTGAGGCACTGAGTTCCATCCTGAGCACTACCTTAAAAAAATAATTAAATAAAATAAAAGTTATTTTTAAAAATCCTTTCTGTTTTCCTGACTGCTTAAATAAAACAGGCTAATTCTAAAAAAGAAACATATCTTGGAACTAAATTCCTGTACCTAACCACCTCCCCTGCTCCCAGTCAGACTCTTCCTGCTGACAGACTTTAAAAGCAAAAACCTATGGACATTAGAGTACCATTGAAGTCAGGGGAGGTGACTCAAAAGGCAGAGAGGTAGTTGATGAGTCTGGCTGCAGGAAAGTCAGGGCTCAGGCTGGTGTGAGGAGGACAGATGGGGGAAAAGGAAGTGTTTAGAAGGGCAGGAGTTGGGTGATACAGATCTGAAGGAGAGGTTCGGAGTGGATCTGCTTTGAGAGGAGAGGGCAGTGGGCACAGACAGCTGCAAAACACACAGGCTGAATGAACACTTGCAGGGTTAGAAAACTTTTTGTGTGTGATGGACCTTATTGGGAATCCAGTGAAGCTTATGAGCTACTTCTTAGAATGAAGTTTTAATGCCTAAAATAAAATACACAGGATTATGAAAGGTAAACTCTCTCTCCACAGACCTCTTGGAATTACAAAACTCCTTTAAGGACAAAATTTTGTCTTGAAGATTAGATACTTTGGTGAAGACTGAATGCTTGGAAACTCCCCATGGCCTCCCTCACTGAATCCTCTGCACCCAGAATGCAGAATGGGTTCAAATCTCCAGTTCCAGACCATGATTTTAAACAAAGACTTACCTTTGAGTGATTTGGGCACCCTAAATGTAGAGAAGTTGTGTGAATCATCGACATCACCTCCCCATATATTTTATTTTATTTTTTTTCCAGAAGTATGTTGGCAGAGTGGAAAAGTGCTTTGGAGACTTTGTGTGCTGATCAAGTCCTCTTTGTGTTCCAAAAAATAATTCCACCAAGACCCAAAGGCGGGTAATCCTGGGTGATTGACTCATTACAAGAGGCACTTGGTATGTTCCACATGTTTGCAAGATGGCTGGTATGTTTCCTTATGGGGCTGGATTTGTTCCCCTCGTGTGTGCGTCTTCACACACATACAATTTGGCTGTGGAGGGAGGGGTGGGGTGGGGTGGGCAAAGCAAATGAGATTCGGCACTGAGACTAATGGGCATATTTGGAATTTAAGTTTGCAAATGAAATTCAGAAAATCAGCAGTGACTCTTCTTGGACCAGGTGGAGGCAGGAGGAAGGCGGACAGCCTGCATGGATTGGTAGATTTAAGATACACATTGGAGCACATACATGGGACAAATGACTTTCTGAGACTTCTTTATCACTTATTGAATTGGAAACTAACTGAACTTGCCTAAGAAGTCTATTAGTCCAGTATAGGAGAAGGTTTCCATGAAATAAACCCATTTACTGTTCAATTATGATTTTATATTTTTCCAGGCTACATTGAGTATATCAATAATGGGCCTTCTACCCCATTTTCCATAACTAGATGTAAAATTATCATACCAACTTCATCTATTGTTGGAAGTACTATTTTGGGTTGGCCCTATGTAATGTGAAATGAAGAGAAAAAGTGTGTAGCAGAATCTCGATATGGAAATCCAGACTTAAAAACATTCTCTGATGGTTTGGCATCCTTGGGATAAATTGGTCATAGTTTTCAACAACTCAGATCAAAGCCAAATGCTGTTTGCATTCAGACAGTGATTCAGGGACCATGTCTTATTTGGTTTCTTTGAAAATAAAGCACAGACATTTTTTCATACCTTTGAGAGAATCTTTTGGCTGCCAAATTTGTGCATTGTAAATTTTATTGTACCCTAATACAAAGTTCTACTTCTTTTCTCAAATGTCTCTTTCAAAATTATCCCAGCATCTCTAAGCTGACTAGCTTGTTGCAATGATGGTATCCTGATGTAATGTGAAGAAAAAAAAGAACAAAAAAATAGGCCAACTGGTAAAGATAAAAAATAAATGAGAGTAAATAAAACACATATGGAACTTCTACTTTCAGAGTTGAAATGTATATGAGTGTGTATGCAAATCAGCCATCCAAATAGAAATCTAGACTGGACCAGACTTAGGCACAATTATGGAGTAGCAAAGTTTGCTTTCCATGGCTTTCAGTTCCCCAGACCTGGTATTTTTCTATGACCTTCACTCTTCTTTTTCAGTACCTGCTTCAGATCTGCCCCCACATCACTCATTTCCTCTTACTTCTTCTTTGTCCCCTCGTTGAAACCCATGTGTTTCAACCCATCCCTTTTCTGTGGGTCTTGCTTTTAAGTGGCAATTATTTAAATACTGTTCTTAAAAAATATTACCTCATGGTCAATTCTTGACTTTAATGAACAGATTGTATATTTTGGAAATTACTTTCTAATTTTGCTTTGTTCTCTTAACAGACTTTACCAAGTGGCTATTAGGCAGAGAGCAGTGGCTTTGGTATTGTGGGAATCATAGAAAAAAATGCAGTACTAAAGGTTAGTCAGTGTGACAATAGAGGAACAATTTGGGGAGGGTGTGTGCTGTTTTCACTTTATCTAACAAATGCTTTTATTACACATTCTGGATGGCAGGCACATTTCTAAGCACTTAGCAAATATTGATTCATTTAGTTTTCAAAACAACACTTAAGACAAATAGTGTTTCTATATTCATTCTGCTTTACAGACCGAGGAACAGGCCCAAGAAGGTTAAAGGACTTTCCGGAGGTCACCCAGCTATTAAATGTGGAGCCAGGACTGAGTACCAGCCATTTGGTTCCAGGGTCTGAGTTCTTAAATCATCTCAACTCAGCCTATTCAGCTGCCAAATATGGGTCACAGACCAGGGCTCTTGACGTCAGGAGCCATTCCAGGTGAGCTAAAGATGACAGTGGTTCTTCACCCTGGCTGCCCATTAGAGTCACCTGAAAAGCTTTTCCACAGTACTGATGTCCAGTCTCCATCCAGGCCGCTTAGATCAGAATCTCTCATGGGGAGGCCTCTGCCAATTACATGACTGGCTGTTCCAACTAGCAACCAGCCCTGAGAACCACAATGGCAGGGGAGAGGATCCTCATGGGTGTGCAGAGTTCAGAGAGGAGCGCGGAGGAGGTCTTCCAGTGGGAGAGGGAGTGGGCAGAGGACAGCCGCCCCCTCTATTCTCTTTCCCTCTTCTCTCCCACCACCAGGCTTCTGGATCTCCCTCCACCCTTGCCTTCTCTCTCCTTGTCATTCCTTCCTTCTCTTTGATCCTTTTGCTTCCTGTCTTCTGTCAACCCCTTACCTCCTCCTTCCTGCATTTCCTTTTTCTCCTGCCCTACCTCTTCCTTCCAGTCCTGGAAAGGGTCATTGCCCTTAGCATGGCCCCTCCTTCCATCGGACAGTGAGCATTGGCAGGGCTGAGGCTCTCAGATCAGTCATGATGCCCATTCACAAAGCTCCTGAAGAAGAGGAGGACTGGGATGGAAATATCCATTTCCCAAATAGTATAATTATCTTAAATTCTGTTAGGAGACTCAGAATATATGGTGTCTGGCTTTGGGAGTGAGAGGAGAGAGGGAAACTTGTGAGGTGCATTAGGTTTTTATGGTTGTGCTAACAAAACCTCATAAACATAGTATCTTAACCTAAAGGCATATCTTATAGTTCAGTGTGATATGGGTCTCACTGAGCTCAGGTCAATTGTTGGCAGTGCTATGTTCTTTTTTTGGAGTCTCTAGGAAGGAGTGAGTCTTGGGGCTTCTCCAGCTTTAGAGACTGCCCACATTCCTTGGTTAATGGTCCTTTTCTGTACCTTCAATGCCAAGTAGCATCTCCATGGCTCCGCTTCTGTGACCCTCAAATCACTTTCTCTGACTCTCTTCTTCTGCTTTCCTTATCTACTTTTAGGAAGTCTCATGATGGTACTGGGCTCACCTTGATAATCCTGGAGAGCCTCCCTATTTTGAGGTCCACTAATGAGCAACCTTAATTCTATTTGCAACCATAAGTCCCTTTAATCCTGCTACCTAACATATTCCCTGGTTACCAGGGATACATTATGCTCCTTACCATAATGGAGGGGGTGAAAGTAGAGATCCTTCAGCAAGGACAGAACAGCAGGTACCAAGACTTGGAGGCTTGGGAGAGCATGCAAGGCCAGCATTAGTCCATTTCCCCTTGCTACAACGGAATGCAGCAGACTGGGTAATTTGTAAAAAAATAAAGGTTTGTTTAGCTCATAGTAGTAGAGGTCTAACATGCAGGGGCCACATTTAGTGAGGGTCTTGATGCTGGGGAGAGCTCTCTGCAGAGCATCCCATGGAACAACAGAGCAAGCTTGTTAGTTCAGGTCTCTTTCCTTCTTAAAACATCACCACTGCCACCATGGAGTCCCACACTCATGACATCATTGAATCCTAATTAACTCCCCCCAAATCCCACCGCTCCTTGCTGTTACAAGGGTAATTAATTCTCAAAGTGAATTTGGAGAGGGCAGACATTCAAACCTGAAGCAGCAGGCTTTGAGGAACAATGAATTCAGTATCACCTGGTGGTGTCCTATAACAGGTCATTACATTCTCACCTATATATTTTGTTCCTGAATTTTACATATAATTATGTTTGCCACATATTTCATCAAAACATCTTACAATAAGCCAATCCTCTGTGGAGGCGGTACAGAGTTACCACAAGGAACCCATGTTCTGGAGTCAGTGGGGGCTGGTTCTAGTCTCCCCTCTGACACTGTTTAGCACCCTACCTGTGAGAATTCAATGAGATCAAGAATCTCAAGTACTTTGCTCTGTCCTGGCACATAATGGGCTGCTAATGAATGTGGGCTGTTATCAGTGCTATAGCTAAACTTTGTCTTAAGCTGACCGCTTGTAACCCAATGCACTCACTTTCTCCTTCATGTCCACTTCTTGCTAGAAGGAAAAAGAAAGCAATGACAGGAAGAACATTTCTGACCTATGCAACCTGCTGAGATAACATCATTGTTATCAAGTTCAAATGGTCTAGCTGCTGGGCCCTAAATTCAATCTAGAATCTAAGGACTTTCCGCCTGCTGATTACGCCAACTGTCCCAAATGATATCTATAGCTAGAGTTTTAAATGCCATTTAGTGACAAAACAGGACAGAAAAGCATGGGGGTGGGCAGGATGTTCAAGGATGAACTGAAACTTTTGAAGTTTGGATTCATATCAATGGCAAGAACCAAAAAAATTACAGGACTCACCTGGACAGGCACTTTCACACAGTTCCTTTTCTATTTCTTAAGGTCATTCCAGGAAAAACTGAGAGGCTCTGTTTTATCTGGGAATGAAACAACAGGAATAGATAGGAATTTGGGAATGCACATATTTCCTATTAGGTTCTGCATTCTGGGGCAACATTTGTTAAACAGTAACTGGGAATATGCAGAAATGTCCTGGCTTTTCAAGGCAGTTGTCTGACAACCAAATGGATAAGCCATTCTATCTCACCCCCAAAGGTTGACCAGCTGGTCTGAAAAGGGGCATTGTGTAATTCCTGGGGAAGTGGAATGTCTCTTGCTTAATATTATATTGTCCAAATGGTAGAAGGGTCCTGAAGGGAGCAAGAGCTATAACTTGATTAAAAATAATAACAACCAGGCTAAACTAATGTCACAAAAACTCTGTATCTATTTATTAGGTATTAAATCTTGAAGTTTGTCTTGCTTATCTTTATACCTCCGAGGTGCCTTGAATACCTTAGGTTCTTCTATAAGTTGTCAGCTGTTTATTTAAAAGACAAACAGAAATTTACTGATTCTCACAAGTAAGTCAAGAGGTCAGATGGAGAGCAGGTGTGGTTTCATTAGGGCCCTGGTTTCTGTTTTCTGCAAACTTCTTCATCTTGCCTTACATTGCCAGCCTTTTCTGCAGACAGAGAAAGGCAGCTTCACATTTGTCTCTGTACAACACATCAGAGGAGGAAAGGCCAGCTCACCAGAATCTATCAAAAAACTTTTGTCCCCACCTCTCATTAGTCCATATTTGGTCACATGTCTTTTCTTCAGCCAATTGTTGTGTCTAGGAGAATGCCCTGCATGGATTGGCTTCAACCCAGATTTATGAGCTATTCACTTTGAGGAGGAAAGCAGGGTTTCTCTTAAAATTATGGAGTACATTCTTGGAACTGTGGCTGGGATTGGGGTCAGTTTTTCCTGGAGCTCTTGGGCTATGCCTGGGACACCATCGGCATAGTGGAGAAGAACAAATTCTTCTATCAGAAAACCCCTGGTTGCACATGTGTGTTGGCCAGTGGCACAAGTCCCCTTCAATCTTTTCAGTAACTCTCCTAGTAGACCTGAGGTCCCCAGTGATTCAGGAACCAATTGCCACTTTCTGGGTCAGTGGTAGAGTTGAGATTTTCAGGTTTTCTGAGTCTAGAACCCACCCTCTTTCCAACATGCCACCCTGAATGTATGAACAAATAGGTCTGGTGGAAGCATCCTTTCCTGTCCTGAAAGAGTAATAGAGTGATGGATAATATGGTGACCTTTTTCTGTTTGAAGTGGGGCCACTGCCACAGGTGCTGGGTGACATTGGGAAGACATTTCACCTCTCTGCCTCTGTTTTCTCCTCTGTAAAATGGAAGCTGTGTTAGATGCTACCTCATTGGACCATTGTGAGAATTAAGTAAGGTAATGAGGATAATGAACTTGGAGCAGTGCCCGGAGCACAAAGGAGGTCAACACTCTTGCCAAGGGCAGGTCTGCCTTGGGGTAACTGGTCATTTGAACAATGGACAACAAAATTATACCCTTCCCTGTGCCACATCCTTAAAAGAGAACAGAAGCGTGTATACACACGAAAAACTCCCAAGACCTTTAGCATTATGGGAATTTGGGACTTGTTGAAAATTTCCAAGTTTATTCAAATCCTCTTACAGATAAGTCAGGAAGGAATCTGAAAAGTCCCCAAATCATTTTCCCCCAAGCTTAATTCTATCCAATAATAATTTGTTCTTCTCCACTATGCTGAGGGTGTCCCAGTCTGTCTGCCTTCTTCATTTCCTCTCATTGTTCTAACACTCATCTTCCTTTCTGTGCCCTCATTTTCAATTTTCCTTCTCCCATGATTTAGCATGTATTCTTCTTTTTTGGGGTAGAATTCAAGATACTGTGGAAATGACCCAATTCATGCGAAGGAGCTAATGGGTGTCACACAGGGAGGGTGTTAGACTGGGGAAGGGGAGTGGGCATTTTTCTCCTAACCCTAAGCATCACATAGAGACTTTGAATTTTCTTTATCAAGAAAAACAAAGACAAAACCACGAAGAGCCTGGGAGCACAGAGAGAGAAGACAGATGTTTAGAATCTTGGAGTATTGGAATGATTACCTATGCACACAAAGACTTGTTGTTAGTGCTATTCACTATCTCTGAAAGTGGAAAAACTATTCATTCACTTCCTCATTAATGAATCCATTCATTCAGATAACATTAATTATTTACTAGTGCCCAGTACTACTTACTGCTAGGCCATGAAAGGCTTATGAAGAAAAGTAAGTTATAGCCATTAGAGGACATTTATAGAAGGCAGTTACGGATAAGATAACCAACCAAGTAATTGATTTTACAACACCATGTCTAAGTGGCCAGTATAGATGTTAAGTAGTGAAAGCATAACTAGCTCCCTGTGAAATACCATATACATCTGTGGATCCCTATTTCATGTGGTAAGCTCTTTGACCTATTACTAAGATAGTAATATCCCAATGATCATTTGGTGGGATTTTAGAAGCGTTTCAGTTAGGTTTATATAAAATGGAAAGAAAAAAACTTTACCAATCAGAAGAGATAGAGAAATGTTGAAGGGAGTGAAGTATTTCACATTTTTTTTCAGTTGCATTTGAAGTGATACATTTTAGACTTTGATTTAATTTTGACCTTAGAAAAGAAAAAAAAAAGTAATGATACTATGGATGTAGTGAGTATTAATAAGAATTTTAAAAAATTCAGTTGATCACTGATGGGTAAACAAGAGAGTCTGGGCCAACTATACTTGTGGCAAATTAGTAGAAACATCAACTTAAGTTTCATTAAGGTGTCGAACACTGATAACATAATGTGAAATTTGCCTCATTCCACTATTTGTACTACTCCCTCAGGAAGTAAAATGGAAAATTTCCGTCTTACACATTTAGTTCCCCTCTTTAATTTGGCAAACACTGATTTTTCCACTGCACTTCTCCCTAACTGGAGTCTTGCCAGCTGGTGTGTGAGTGTGTGTGTGTGTGTGTGTGTGTGTGTGTGTGTGTGTTAATAACTAGGCATGCTATCACTGGTGCTATTAACTTGACTTATGTGCATTTTGGGATTGAAATTTGTTTCTCTCTGTAAACACTCTGAATGAGTAGGAATCTGACCATAGTTCTTAGCAAGTTTGTAAATGGTTGCTGTGAGATCACTCAGATTGACCCAATAATTTGCCTGAAGTGTGGCTGTCAGAATGTTCCTTCCAGGAGTGTTCCATTGCTTCAGCTATCAGATATCGAATGTTCCAATTTTGACTCTAACTTTGTTTGAGCAACTACACAGGATCTGTGACACCTGAGCCTTTTATGATGCTGATCCCACTATCTGGACTAGTCTGCTTTGCTTATTGCTTTTTTTACCTGTTCTTTGAGGTCCAGGTCATTACATACTATATTGTAGGAATTATTCCTGCTGCCCCCACACATTCTGCATGCTTATGCTCATCCGACATTGATTAAAATATAAATATTAAATATAAATATTGTACTTTATATACCCTCAATATTCTTTGCAAATATTCAGTGCAAATATACCGTTATTTTGTAGGATAGCAATGTTGAAAGACCTTGAGGCTTCTAGACTGGCAAACTTGACTCTGCCTCTGATTTTTTTTTAAATATATATTTTTTAGTTGTAGACAGACATAATATATTTATTTATCTATATATTTATTTATTTGTATGTGGTGCTGAGGATCAAACCCAGTGCCTCACATGTGCCAGGCAAGCACTCTACTACTGATTTACAACCCCAGCCCTCTGATTCTTTTTAATTGTTTACTGAGCTTCGACATACTTGTTTCTAGATGAAGCCTTACTAATGGCCATACAGTTACTTGGAGGAAAGATAAGAGTATATATACAAAGAGCCCCCATTCCTTGAGGGTTTGCTATAACCCAGGCACTGGGCAAAAGGTTTCATGTAACATTCTCATGTACACTGATTACAAGTGTTGATTACTTGGACAGAGTAGGTACTCACCGAATATTTCTCAAATGAATGAGAACTGGAATTGAGCTGGCAGCAGGGCTCTGTCTGCTGAGTCAGCTGCCCTGAGTCAGTGGTTGAGACACACACAACATGGGTCTCTAGAGAGGGAAGATACTGACTGGGCTGCAGTTCCCACCTATCTGGCAGAAAGACTGCAAGGACACGATTCCTAAGCATGATGGAGAGCTCACAGGGAGGGGAGAGTATAATTTATGAATGATATGACTTCCTTTCCCACTGTCTCTCATTACCCCCCTCACCCCCCCTGCTGACCAATTCAGTCCAGAAGAAGTACAGATCTCATTCTGAGTCACTCTTGTGTTGTATTGGTAGCACTACATCTTTATTAAATCTCATGGAATATAATAATTTTGTAGATCTAAATTCTTGGCAAAACAAACAAACAAACAAAAAACAAAAATCAAAACAAAACAACCCCCCCCCCAAAAAAAAAGGGGTGGGGTGGAATCCAACCAACCAGAACACTGTACTTATTTACTGGTAAATGTTTTCAGAATGTTAAAAGTTCATGAAAGCCTCGCTTAAATAAAATGCCATTACTACCCCTAGGCTTATGTAAATTAAGAGAATTTTGGGGATCTCCAGGTTGATGACTCATAATTTTCCCAGTGTTTTAATCCAGGAGTCACTGATTAAAGTAGGGTGTTGCTCTATATTTTGTCTCTTCCAACTATGCTATCCCAAGTGGGAAATTTGGGAAGCTTCTTGAAATCCCTAAGATACCATTTCTTGCATCAAAATCATTGTATTTGAAATTATATTTAGAGGATGTTGGAAAGGATTATTTTGTTTTTTAGCATCTATCCAGGCTTGTCTTGTTCCTGGGGATCAGTTGAACAGCACAAGAATCTGATGAATAGAATTTCCCATGATGCATCAAAGGGTCAATGTTCCCATCTTGCTCTGCTCCTAAAGGCTGGAGTTAATGAGGAGGAGTTTTTATGTGAATGTCAGGCATGTTGCAATAACTAGCCACAATGGAATAGTCATGGCAATTTCCACCACTTGGTTTCTTTGTTTTGTGATGTTGCTGCATGCTTCATTTTATGAGTATTTTCTTATGTGTGGTTGAACCCATCAATTGCCATCTTGGGTTTGGGTATTTGTATTTAAAAGATGAAGATCAGAGGGAGAAATTGGAAAGTTGACAGAATGACATATCACAAATACTTATTAGTTTATTTTCTTCCTTCTACTTCTGCTGACAGATATTCTGATGATTAATATTCTGATGAGTTTGTGTCCTAAGGGAAGGGAAAAGAGAATCATAATAAGACATATGAAAAAGTATTACAAAAACTGGACTTCTTTGGAGGATGTTACTATTGTAGATTAAAACCAAGTCTAGTAATATTCCTGCTGCAATAAGGTATATGAAAATTGCTAACAATCTTTTTGGTTTGGCTTTCTTGGGTAACTAATTTGTGTCCTTGAGGGCTGCTACCTTGAGCATAGCATCTACTACTTGAATGCTAACCTATATTTAAACCAGAGAAGAACAGACTCTTAAGGACTGGTGGAATTCTAAAAGTGTCTGTGGCCTCTTCATTCATTTAATTCACAAGTTTGAATAATGCTCTCACTACAGAAAGGCCTAGATGGAAGACGATACTGCGTGCAATACACACTGTGGATTCCTAAGATAGAAGTCTTTGTGTCTGTGACAATACATGTGGGGATCCACTAAAAGCAGGCCTTCTGAGGACAACCTGTTGATTAAGCCTAATAAAAAGGCTGGAGATGGGGGTCACAGTTTAGGCATGCTATGAAGCTGAAGACGTAGAAAATCTAAGGAGAAAGCTACCACTGCACAGATGCACCACTATACAGATGCAAGCCTGTGTTCTGTTTGATCCTCTTGCCACATTTCCATCATACTCCTCTCTTCCTTGTCTTATACTTTGAAAAGATACCACAGACCTCTTTTCTGCCTCACCCATTCAATTCTGAAATTGTCATGTGCACCCAATCACATTTATTTTGCTATTTTTCACTTTTTAGCTTCTACTCTATTTTATTACTGACTATATATTTCTCTTGTTCGTTGTGATTTGATATCAAATCACTTTTTGTTGTTGTTGTTAGAAAAAGTGCAACAAATAAGGCCAGGAAGAAGGCAAGTGTCTTCATGCTGTTCTGAAGTTCTTGGACTCGCTGGCGCAAGGGAAAAAGATAGAGACTGAGGAAGGAGAAAGAGAGAGACAGAGAAAGGAGAGAGAAGAGAGGAGAGGAGAGGAGAGGAGAGGAGAGGAGAGGAGAGGAGAGGAGAGGAGAGGAGAGGAGAGAGAGAAAAGCGTCTAAAGGGAGACACAAGCTCGGCCTTCGAATTGGCCAGCCTGGTGACCAGCAAGCCCGCCCCCCGTCCCACCCCCTCCCCCTCTGGCGCTCACACTCAGGAAGCAGCTGGCTACAGGCCGGCCCTCACAGCCGCACACATCCACAATCCTCGCCCAGCAGCCTCCCTCCCTCCCTCTTCCCCTCTCCCTGCAGTCGCGTCCGCAGTGCGCCTCCCGGGCAGCCCAGAGCGCGGCGCGCACGGGCACCAGCACCCGAACTGCCACCGCCGCCCCTCCCAGCACCCCGAGTACGCGGCGGGCGGTCCTCCAGGCTCGCACCGTGGCTCCCCCGACACGACCCGCCGGCATCAATAGCCAGCATCCCGGGTCTGGCCCCTACCCTCACATCCCCTGGCCCAGGGGGAGGATGAGCAGGACAGGCGAAGCACAAAGTCTCAACTCAACTTTTTAAAAACATTATTTGCGTGTGTATGCGTGTAGCAGGGAGAATGAGCTGATGCCGAGGGTCCAGCCACCCGCCTTCTGCCTTCTCCTCCCCCTACCGCCACTGCCCTCTCAGACGCGCGCGCACACACGGCACTTGGGCCGGGTTTCAGCGCTCCGTCCCCTGGCTTGGATGGGAGTTTTCATTTCCGAAGGAGGCAGAACCCGTGCAGCGCGTTGAAGGGCTGGAGCCCCAAGTTACTTCTCGCCAGCGCTGGCCTCCTGCTGTCATTCGCGCCAGCTGGCCGGGGGAAGGGACCCGCACGCCGAGCTTTGTTGTGGAAATCCTGGTTACCTGGTAAGTGGATGCCATAGGAACTTTGTTCGCTGGTGAGAGACTAGGAGAAACAAGGCGCTAGAGAATGTGGGGGAGTGAAAGCTCAGAGACGCAAACTAGGGATTAGAAATAGTTTTCCACGCTGAGCCGGTGGCATTCGCGCGGGTTTAAGGATACGCGCACCCCACCCCCCAGATTTGTAGGTCTTTTAGGGATCTACACCTACTGAGACTGCTAGTAACACTCAATTAGGAATCAAACTGTGTTCTTTCAGTTAGTTGCCTAAGAGCCGAGTGTAGAAGACAGGAAATCCACAAGGTGTTAAAGTTTCGCTAATTAGGAAGAGTTTTTGTGTTTTCTGTTAAACTCCAAGTTCTAGAGGGCTACAAAATAAGGGCAAGTTACAGGACGCACGGGAACTGTGCACGCCACCCTGTCCCCATTGAAGGGAAACTTTGGCGAAGTGAGAATTGATGGGGTGACGTGAGGTCTTTCGCGCACACACCGGGCTGTGGTTGCCTTTTCAAGTTCCACGTGCTTGTGGAGCTCCACGAAGGTTGTTTTCCAACTTGTGCATCACCCAAGTGTGTGTCCCCATTGTTTCGGGAGGTCCTCGGTTTGGGGGTACATGTACTAGTCGCTGGGACCCGTCCAGCTACCCGCAGCCTCCAGGTCTGTAACTATAACCTCCCACGCTGCAAAAGCGCAGACACATTCAGACACGAACACTCCCCGCCGGGTTCGTCACCTTGCGTTTACATTTTTATGGGACCGGACAAAATGTCAGCTCTGTTTGGAAAATGTCTCAGTCCCGAGGACTTTGTCCTGCACACAACTGCAGTCCCTATAAATGACCCTGTGTGTATTTTGAAGTCGGCCGGGCCGCTCTCTGGAAAGCGTGAGTGAGCCGGCAGGGTTCTGTCCTAGACACACACCTTGCCCGGAGCGACAATTCCAAGTTACTCACTGGAGCTGACAAGTCACCTCGGGGACAAGGAAGTCACCCAAGTGTCTGGAAATCTTGGCCCCTGTGGATTTGTCATCCAATGGATGATTCAATTAGGTACCCGGGGGGGAAAAACTTTGGGGAAAGCTTTTTCTGGTTCCGTAAGTCGAGCCCTTAGGCTCCTTAGAGGTGTTTGGGAGTCGAGAAGCGAAAGGACACCCCAGGATGGGCGCACTTGCACGGCGGGGGAGGGTGGCGCTCGACGCTGGCTTGCGGGATGTGTGCTCCTGAGTGCGGCGAGCCCGGCAGTGGCTCCTGCAGTTCCCTGCTCTGGCCGGGCCGGGCAGTGCGAAGGTACCCACCGCTCGGGTTTCCTAGCTGGCAGCCCGCGGCGGAGCCCTTTCAGTCCCCGACTTACTCGGGACTGGGTTGCACAACAGGAAGCCGGCACGAGTTTGTTTTGTTTTGCTGCGTTCGCTCGCTCGCCGACGCAGCCGAGGGTAGGGGCGGAGGCGGCGGGGGAGTGACAGGGTCGCGGCAAAGCGCGCCCCAGAGGCCTCGCGCCTCCGCCTCCCGACCCGCCCCTCACTCCGCGCCAGGGAACCCAGGGGCTTGGGCCTAGGACCCTGACCCGCCAAGCTACAGGGGTAAGGAACCAAGGAGGGCTGCCCTTCTGTCTGGCTCCACGCAGCTCTCCACTATCCCTCTGGCCCCCAGCACCTAAACCTGTCTTCCCTGCTCGGTGTGCCTCGCCCTCCCTGCCAGGCTTCCTTGGCATCAGCTTGCCCCCATTTCTGGAACACTTAAATCCGGGCACAGGGTAAGGGGGTTACTTCCGGAGTCGCAATGAGCAGAGTCCTTAAGGATTGAACTTCTGCAATTATGGCCCCCTTTTACCGAGAGAAGGGCTCTACACCCTCTCCCCAATTCCCTAGGGCCATCTTTTAACGGAACATCAGCAACTACTAAGAGTTGGGGCCCCAGGGCCCTAGAGTTGGTGAGCAGAGGGAAGTTCTGCAGCTCCCCCCAGTGGACCAATTCCCCTGAGGTTACAGGACCTGGAATCTCAAGTCCTAGACTGTTAAAGCTAGAGGGGGAACTTAGTGATCACCTACTGAAGAGGAAAGCTAGACTCAGAACTTTAGAGGTTTTGCCAAAGACCTCGTTGCCATTCGTCCCAGGACAAACATGTAAGGTTCCCAGTTCCCAGTTCAGAGAACATTTCTTGGCCTGAAGGTGAACTCAAGACAAATGCAAAGTCTCTTCTGTCCCCTCTGAAAGCTTTGATGAGTCATGATTTCTGCCTTGGGAAGTAGCCAGACGTCCCTCTGTGTGTCTCCTTCCCTGCTGAATCTCCCCTTAAAAACTAAACTGGGGAACAATTTCTTTTATTTTTGGTACAAAATTTATTTGTGTTGATTTAAATCTTCCTTTTCCTCCTTTTCTCCTCCAAGTTTGCTTCCAGTGAGGCACCTGTGTAAAGCAGGTGTGACATGCAAAAGTTTGCAGAAAAACAATGAAGGCGGTTCCTGGAAACTCTGAAGCCATCTAGAGACAGAGTATGTGGTATTATATATTATTTTTTTGCAGTTGAGAACATGCTGAAGTTTTAAGATTATCCTTTAATGTACTATGGTTTTAATATATTTTCACTAGTTGTCTGTTCAGCCAGACCAGCCCCAACTTTACCTGTGAAAGGAAGGGCAGGGACATTTCTTTTCCATTATTTCTAAAACATTCTTCCTTACCAGTAATTTGTTAATTTATTTCCTTTCTTGCTGCAAGGATTCAGCCCTTCTTGAGTATGAATATTTACTTCCAGCTGCTGCTGTGATAACTCCATTTCTCCTTGGTTTACTATAGGCTGTTTTAGGAGAGCATATTTTTTTCTGATTCCACCCAAATTTCTTAATAGTAGTCAGGTTAACAGAGATTGACTATCTAGGGTTGTTGGTTTGCTTGGGACGAAGTGATCACTATCCAAGTAGGAAACAACTTCTTTTTCTCTTTGGATGGATTCCAGGTCTACCTAGTGGATGAAATTCCTACTGGGCCAAAATATTTGGGGTGGGAGAGGTTAAATAAAATCAAATTCATGTTTTGTATCAGCCCTGCTTTCGTTCTATGGCTGAGAGTAGTCTTTCCATGGTTTCAGAAGAGAGCTCAGTGTTCTTTTTTTCCTTTGTGTTTTTTTTCCTGCTAGTAAATTAAGCCTGAGGTCATTCTTTCTAGCTGTGCCTCTCTTATTGTAGTTATTGATCTTTGGAGTTGGAATGTTAATTTGCAATTCTCCCAGATGACAGAGGGAGTACTTTTGAAGGAGATAATTCAGGAAACAGCATCCTATGCACATTCTCATCCCTGGAGAAGTCATTTCCTGTGTTTCTGTAATTATTTTCTGTAGAGGATGTTATATTGTAAATAAGGTGGAACTACAAGGCTTTACTCTTTAACTCTTTATGTTTGGTTAGTTTATAGACTCAATATGTATTGGAGAAGAAGAAAGGGCATGTAGGAAGTTTGCTTAGTAAAACAAGCACTGTTATTCATTTAGGATGAGTCATAGCAAAATCTTTAAAATGACATTAACAGGTAGTTGAATTAAAAGATGCCCAAGTTCCAGGTGTTCTTAGTGTCCCACTTTCTTTAGACAGAATTGACACAAAAGTCAGGTTTTTTTTTAATTGAAAGAAAATATCTGTTCAGGAGAATTCACCTACCTTAAGCTTAACAATTTTTCACAAACTGAGTACACCTGTGTAACTAGTATGTGGATCAAGAAACAGCATTACCAACACACCAGAAATATTCTCATATGCCATTCCAGTTGCTGTCTTCCTCTAAGATAACCACTGCTCTCACTTCTAACACGTCTGTGTCCTGTTTGTTTGTTTTTTAATCTATGTAAATGGAATAATCCATTATGAACTCTTGGGTCTGACTTCTTTCACTTGACAGAAACTTTTAGTAGGTCAAATAATTGGAACTCCCCTTGAGAGATGATGGAACAGTTGGACTTGCAGAAATAAGTTGGTCAGGCACTACTTAATATAATAGAATTAAGGAAAACACTAATGAAACAAGCTGTATTTTAAATACTGACAGCCTGGTTACAGAATCTGAACAAATACTAGTGACTTGTCTGGTGAGACCCCAGGCCTGTATATATGAGCAGGAAAACACTGAGGAGTTCCTTCTACCTCAGCAATCCAGAAGTAGTCCGTACTGCTTATAATTTGAATATCATAGATATTATTTTAAAATTTAAAATGGTATTGCCAGTTATTTCACTTTATATATTCAGGCATTTTCTAGGTGAGGGCCATCAACCCCACAGTAAAAGAAGCCTGAGCTCAGTAGTGAACTATTTGTTTTGTATCTTTTAGCTAAGATTTTTCATTATTCACCAATATGCCAAGATAAAGGCAAGAATGATGTGCCTATCCAAAAAGGTATATTGTAAGATTTCTCTTTCTTTCTGGGGATTGAACCCAGGGTCTCATGTATGTTAGGCAAGTACTCTACCACTGAGCCACAACACCAGCCCCATGTCATAGGATTTCTATGCTTCTTTTCCTATTAGAGAAAGGAATAGGTGAGGAATAGACTGAGAAACATGCAGCTGTAATTAAACTGGGTCTATAAGCCACAAAGCATGAGGTTCATGATTGTATGGTCACATCTCATTTATATTGCATTTATTTAGGCAATAAATAATAAATATAGGTTATAATTGTTCAATTCATATCATATTTCTGTGTAGATGAGCAGTACAATATTAATAATATGGATACGATAAACATGTAAATGTAGTATTAAAAGACATGTTAAAAGTAGTCTGAAAACATAAATATATAGATATAGTATAAAACAATCTATGTAAATGTAAGAGCTTGGAAGAGTTCAAAGATAAATTAGAATAACTTCAAATATTAATGAAATTAGAATTTAGACAGAGAGATGTAACATAGGCAAATAACTATAATGCAATGTAGAGAGGTATGAATGTTAAAAGAGAGGTTTATAAAGTAAAATACTTAACATTTATTGGGTCATTTTATGTCTCATGCATTCTGCTAAGCAAGTGACATGCATTTTCTCATTTACTATTCTCTAATATTACAACCTATTCATAGAAGTGTAATTATCCCTATTTTACCTAAGATCAGAGATGTGGAGACTAAGAAAGTATCAGCGAGGGTTTCAGAGTGTATTTGGAGGGTGAACAGGATCTGGTGTTTGGGAAAAAGAGAACAAAAAGGAGAAAGGAGGGGAAAGACTATTGGGGTAGACTCTAAATAAGGATCCACATATTCCACTTTGGGAACAAAATCAGAGATTTGTCTCTAAAGCTTGAAATCATGAAGGCTCTTCATAAATCAGGGTGGACTTGAGATGAAGAAAGCTATTGGGGCTGTTCTTGTCTGACATGATCTTTTCTAAGCTAAGAACATAAAGGCTGCAAATTCCTTTTGGGGGCAACAAGCCCTGCTGAACTACAGATGGGCAGATAGGATCATGGTGCAAGATCTGACCTTGTCCTAGGCTCCTTAATAGAGAGATCAGACTTTCTGAATATCAGTTGTTTATGCAGTTCTGAGCCAGATCTGTGAAGTTTCATTTCTAGGCCTACTGAATATTGTACACAGAGAGCCAACCAGATGCCAGGGCTGTGTATGAATTTTGTTATTCTTCTGTGTGAAGAAACGTATTAATGTTTTCCCAACCTTTACAGCATGACCAATAGATTCCACTTCTGTCTGTAACTTGGCTGAGTCATTCACAGAGGTTTAAAAAAACTTTTTTTAATAAATATGTTGTCATGTTGGTTAAAAGCCTAGTCATTGTTGTGGACATTCATACTTCTACACTGATGTCAGTGCACATAATTTAACTTGTATAAAACTTCTGTCTACCAACAGCTAAAAATAGTTACATTGGTTGTCTTTAAGCAATAAATACACTGAAGGAAAGATATCACTCAGTTACATGTGTGATAGGAATGCTTTAATATGCTTGAATATTTAGTTTAGGGAATGATTAGTTTTATTTTTACAATCTTCCATAGGTAGATGTTTTTACCCTTTTGAAAGGATTGTGATTTTTAGCTGTGAAAATAGCTATTTATGTGGACTCAATAGTAGGTTACACAGAACAAATGACAAAGAATGCTCTTTTTATTTTGCCATATTTTACTACCTGTGTACATCTTTGTGTGAGGATTTTCTTTTTAAAGAAAAATTCTCCAGCTAGTTATTTTGCTTTTATATTTTTGAAGAAGCCTTTGTGTTGGAAACCATGGCCATGTGGTACTCACTCTCTGCAATTCAGGTAATTAATTCAGTGGTGACATCATAGGGAATGTGTTCATTTTTCCATTTCAAATATTTCATCTCAGGATCTGATGGTTAACTCATATTAAGAACACATTTTGAAAAACTCAGTCCTCAAATACAGTTATGTGTTAATTTAAACTTTTTTTCTCTTTTGCATTTTAAGAACAGGGTTTTATACAGGGGAGAGGGGTCATCTACTCTCTGCAGTGAGAAAGATCTAAAACTGCTATTCATTTTGATGTTGATTTTATTAGCCTGTCAATCAATTATTACTTATTGAACACAGTTCACAGTTGATATTTATCAAGAGGCACAATGACAGCAATGGTAGAAATGTGGCTTTGTATTATTTAATTTTTATATCTTATAAAGCTAAAAGGTAAAACTTTTAGATCTTTCCCTCAATACATCCCTATTTTGATATTTATTTTTTGACAATTGTTCAACTCATTCTATGCCTGAAACTGTTCTTTCTAGCTATTTGTGTAGGCAACGAGTTCAAATGCTTTTATAACAGTGGCTATTATTCTGTTTTGACTGTGGCCCACCATAAAATGCAAATTTTATCGTAACCCAGAGCACACTGTCTGCATACAGATATGAAGACATGTATACTCATAAACAACTGAAATAAAACAATACTTGACCATTAATATACATTGGATATATTATGTTAACTTATGTTTTATTCTAGTTGGTTCCATTTCATTAAAAAATGCTTTCCCTGTTGAATAATTGATTCGTGGACCACCAATGGATTGCAATCCAGTTTGAAAAACACTGCTGCAGAGAGAGCACTTTGTTAAAAGATTGGTCTAGGAGGTTAGAATGTAGTCATACCTAGACAGGGCCAAGGTGTTGTTACCTTTCTGAATTTATTTTTTTAGCCTAAAAATCTTTTTGAACCAAAAAGTTCATTCTCATTTTGAATGATTTCTTTTGGTTGACCAAGGGAAATCCCTAATCATACCCCTCTCCTTTGCCATTTTTGGTAGGGCCACAGCTTTCTAGACCTTTCTGTACTCATTGATGAGTTAATGACTGAGGCAAAGTAAGTGAAACACTTCTAAGTAATTACTATTAAAATGAATGACATTTAGTAAACTAGGAGGATATGAGAGTTATATAGGTGTACTGAAGTGTGGAAAGTGGATTCTAAGAGAAGTTATTGAACTTTTAAAATTGCCCTCCAGCAGTATTTTTCTGATGGTTCTGAATTTCTTCCAACAGTCTGTAATCACTATCATTGTGTTGAAGATTCTCAATGCTCCTTCTGAGTTTTAAGTTGGGACGGACTGATTGGAATAAATTTCAGAATTTGACTCAGTCATTTCTCTTCTTTTTCTTCCCCTTCCTTTCTTCTTTCCTGTTCTGTCATATCCAAATTTGCTACCTTTCTTTTTTTTTTTGTGGTGGTGGAGGTTGAACCCAGGGCCTCATGCATGCTAGACAAGCACTGTACCATTGAGCTACACCTCCAGTCCGTACTGCTTATAATTTTAATATCATGGATATTATTTTAAAATTTAAAATAGTATTGCCAGTTGTTTCACTTCATATATTCAGGAAAGATGTTCAGTTTTGAGGACATTTTATAAAATATAAAAATAAAAAAAAACCTGAAACTACATCTATCTCTTATCAGCTAAGGGTTAGAATCCACAAATAAATGAAAGTCAGAATTTCTGTTAGGTGATATCCATAACATTCATTTTCTTTTCTGAAGGGTGTTTGGAAGAATGGTCTAGAATCTCTGGAGGAAACACTAATTTGTCTTACTTTTAGTTAGTGTAACTAAGAGTGAAACTTCTTCGATTTCATCTTATTGGCAATTGTATTGGTTGAGTAACATCTGTACATCTTGGTGCTCAGAATAAATGTGTCAGTATTTTTATAATTACCAACATTAGACCTTGGGAGCACTCAAGTCAAAAGGTCTATACATTCTAGTTATTAGTTATAAGCTCCTTGCATTTCTGCTCCACACCTCAATTATGAGGAGTTTAGCTCTGTTTTTGTGTAACTTCTTTTGTCTGTTCTGTGAATTTTTCTGTTTCACTGGATAAAGTTATGAGTCCCTAGAAATGATGACTATACCTTGTTGTGGGTTACTTTATTATAACGTGGGACCCTCCACTTTCAATTTAGAGAAATGATATTGTACACATCCAATACATTTCCTCCACAATATCCTCCAGCTCCACAGGCACATGTTTGCACTTTCCTCTTGTTAAAATTGCAGACAAGAATAATTTTGATTTATTGGTGACATCTAATATAGCTGTGTTTATATTGTTGCCAATAAAATGACTTACATGATTGGTTTTTGTTTATACAATCTTTTCTGAGGAGTCAGTCACCTGTGTTAGGACAAGGTACATTCTGCTTATTAAAATGAACTCCTGGGATCTAAGAACATTCAGCTCTATCTGTCCTTGATTGAATTGCAGAATGTGCTTCACACTGTAGCTGTGCATGAGAATAACTTACATTATCTATCAATAGGCTTTCATTTCTATATTCTTCTGGCTACAAAAGCTGTAATAAGAGAAACCCACAGGAATATCACAGGCCTATTAACGATCAAGGCAGCTGAGTTGAAAAGGCTGTGTTAATGAAATTATACAATCATTAATCCAAAGGGGAGGAAAAAGTAGAATCAATAAGAACTCTATTTGAGATGGTTTAGACATAAACACATATATACAGACTCAGGAGAAGTTTCTTTCCTGACCAGTATTTTATGCTTCATTATCAGGTTTTCTGTGCAGAGTAAGAAATACTTGTGGCATAAGGAATGGAAAATGTAACAGAGGCTAAATGTAGCCTAAGGAAATGAAATGATGTATGAAAATTAATAATTAACTGGCTCATCAGATGAATTATGACTCTAGATGAGCCTATTAATGATATTTGCTAAGAAAGGGCCTTTGGCTGTAAATAGACATTATGGAACTTGTGTTTTTGGAATTTTCTCGAATGGATGAGTTAACATTGCTTCCGTTTGTTTAATTTCTTAATCCACGAGGAACAGTGCCTGGAACCTTAGGTAGAATGTAGAGTTATGATTTTATATTTTGATTAAAGTCATGCTTTTCCAGAAAAATAGTGCAATTTTAAATGGTTTTGTGCCTTAGTTTCCTTAGGGGTTAAGTCATTTCCTCCCTGACCTGATTTACAGGAGTGTGTTTTAAGAGTTTGAAAATGGTCAAGAGGAAAGATTTATTAACTCTTGTGTTGACTCATTAGCTGAACGAACATTTTTGTCCTGCAATCCAATGGAGTATAAAAACATAAATGTGTCAATATACCAGATCTAAAATGTCCTAAATTTATACCTTTTCTTTAGTTTCTTTTCTTTTTCTCCTTTTTTTTTTTTTTCTGTTGGGTGGTGGCCTGGGGTAGAGTAGTTGGATGGAGGACAAAAGGAGAAAATGCTGAGGAATTTGATCAAGTTTTTAAATAGAGATTCTTCCCATGGAATTCTACCAGTTAGGTGTTTTTACAAATTAGTTGTGGTTTTATTTTCTTTGCAATGAGTGGACTCATTTTTCCTGGTTAGTGTTGTCTTTCTGCATGCTGCTGGCAGGAGAACCTTCCTGTCTGCTCTTGCTATGATGGAGCTGGTCGACACTGACATTACTTTTGCTTCCATGTCTCCCCAGTCACCCTAGATTTAAGGGCCTTGGATGCAGCAGAATCTACATATGTATTCCTGATTGCAGTCAGTGGATATTTTAGTTAATCTTTCATACTCCAATTATCTGGAATAACAGAAAGTCAAGAGACCACATGATCATAGTCAACCTTTGGGGATGAAATCTCTAAGTCCAGACACATTACAAATGGCTTGCCAGAAATGAAACTCTGGCCTCTTGACTGTTTGAGTGCTCTTTTTAAATTTGACTCTACAAGCATGTGTCCTTAAAAATGAGCAATTTCTTCCTTTTTGGTTACCATGTAGACTTAAAATTTTGTCCTGTTCTTATAGCTTAGCTAAGAAGTATACAACATATTATAATAAGAATAAGCAAAATTTATATTTGCATTCTGGTATCTAATGCTTGAAAAAAATCTGTTGGCACATTAATAAGAAGATGAGAATTTTAGGTATATTTTCACATGTAGTTTAGTTTTGTCTTGGTCTTGTTCAGCTCACATGCCATTGACCTGTTGCTTTTTCTTCTTGGTATTAGTTACTTTACTTTTTAGGTGCTGCCTTTTCAGTAATAAAATTTAAGTACATCTTGTTGTTGTTTTTACTTTCAACCTAAAGCTATTTAAAACAGGAGTGCAGTTTATAAAAAAAAAAGAAAATAATTGCAAGTCAGACAGGTGTGAGTGCCTGATACTTAATTAAGTTCTCAGCACTTTAATTATTTTCCCTTCTTGCAGACTCACCTTTTTAATGATCGAACCTAATGCTAAGTATTTACTTAGGTGTTTTTATCCAAATTTTTGATGAGAATTCCTGCTTGTGTATGATCTTCTTGCCAAAAATGACTCCCTTATTTTTAAAAACCTGAAAATGGCCACAGTCTGCAAATCTGCAGACACTTGTCACTTGGATCCTGGTCTTAGTGACTCATATTTCCAGTCATGTTGAACAATTCTTCATTTTCAAAAAAATTGCCAATGTGACATTTTTCATTGCCTTTTCTTTCCTTTTTATTGGGTGGATACAAAAATAAGTGATTTCTTTTGTAGGGCTCAGAGCACTCAGAAAACATTTTATCAATGAGTGGAGAATAGTTTTATCTGGCAAAGCATGAAGATATTAAATGACTCTTGCTCATGATCAACCAATAAATGAATCAACAGACTGGCTGGGAATACACTTGGATTCTTCTACAGAGTCACAACAAAAAAGGCACTGGAATCTTTCCAGTGTTAAAAAAAAATTTTTACAACCAGTCCGATATCAGGGTCTATTTCTTAATTTTCCATAAATGAATCATTTAGTTTGGATAACTTGAACTTGTTGGTCCTTCAAAGGGCCTGAAGGGCAGGGGAGGGCAGGAATGAGACTGGACTTTGAGGAGTACTTTTGAGTGTTTTCCTAGGACTGGATGGAAAGGCAGTGTTGAATGTGAGAGACCAGTGGAATTCTTAGCAAAATATAGAATTGGTGAAAATGAGGAAACATTCCAGGTTTTATTTTGTTAATTATTTTTGAAGTTCTTCAAGATAGACACATACAGTAAATTTTGCAGAAGGTATATGGAACACTTGAATTGAAACTTAAATATATTTGACTTTCTGGAAACTATAAAAGAAAAAAAATTCACCAGAAGTTTTCCTTCCTTACTATTCTTTCCTTGATGACTTAAGGAGTCATTTGTTTTGAAGTGGAGTTGAAAATGTTTGTTTCAGACCTTGAGGAGATCTCACAGCAAAAGTGAGAATCATCCAGTTGAGAACATCTGAATGTTTCTTCTTTATACGCTGTCCTTATTTCTTGTGTTTGTCCAACTTTGGCTTTTTTCCATAACTATCTTGTCAGTATAAAAGACATATTATGAACGTGTCTATCAAACATTTAGAGTAGTGGCATTACCATGGCACTTGGCCACCTCATTGCATACACATTATTCAAGAGAGGGAAGGGCTTTCCTTGATAGTTTAGAACAATGGAGAACTGATAGTATCACATATGGATAGATGATGGTGTCCTGTGTTAATGTCAGTCCTTCTCTTGGTTCCTGCATAGGAAACGTCATGAGACTATGGACAACGTCCAATACATCTTGCACTGTAAACATACTGGATATCTTACTGTTAGAAGGACTGTTCTTTCCTTGTGCTTTCTATAAGGCATTTTGCACAGCCTTCTCTTTTCTAGGACTTCAGTGGAAGGTTAGAGTATTGTGTTGGTTTTATTTCTGTTCTTGTAATGTAGGATCCATATAGAACCAAAATTCTAATGCTTCTGTGAATGTTTGAATATAAGGATTTATGAAACCTTTGCAATATTCTCAAGCCCAGAATTTAATCTTTTGTAAATTTAGAGATTTTGAAAAGATTGCTCTTAGACTGAAGATCAGAGGTGGTGTAATATTCCTATTATCTAGTATAGAGGCCTTGTCTGCTTTGTGTTTGTTTACCAGGAACTTTGTAGCATTTGTCTCATAGCTCAGGAAGGTGATGCTTTTGGATTTTCTAAAAACCACTGTACAAAAGTGAACTAGTATGGACAGATCCTTCAGGCAGCAAGATAAGTTTCATTTTTCAAGCTGGCACCAGTTGATTGGTCATAGTTGCCAAGCACTGTACTGAGAAGGGCTCAGTGGCAAACAAAACAAGGTAGTGATCCATAGTCCATATCTACCATGAATACAGAAGGGGAGAGTACCTGCCAATGAGCCATGTATTTGATGACTTCATTCTACAAAAAAAGGTCATTTTGCTAAGAGGGCTTCTTTTCTTCCTGATATGAATGCTACAGAGGTTAAAATGCTACAGAGGTTAAAAACTCTTCGCTGTACTTTATTTTTATTTTTACTTTAAAAAATGCCCGCATTTATTTTTTTAAACAGGCTTATAACCCACACCATGGATAACTTATTGGACTTTGCCTGAAAGGAGTCATTAGTGCCATTGGATATTTGACCATCCTGGCCACAGGTTTTTTCAGAATGAATGGAAGGTCATGCAGCATGAGTCTCCACCGGACATCAGGAACCCCACAGGGGCCTGGGATGGTCAGTGGCCAACATATTCCTCCCATCCGAGCCCACTCGGGGACTCCTGGCCCCTCGTCCTGTGGCAGCACACCAAGCCCTGCTATTGGAAGCCTTGTTAACAGCCTCCACCTCAAGATGCCCTCAGGAGGAGGGATGGCTCCTCAGAACACCCTGACTGAGAGCTCTGTCCACCTGCCTGCCCTGAGCCCCAGGAGACAAGTGCTCACCAATGGGAAGCCACGATTCCAGGTCACCCAGGCTGGAGGCATGTCAGGGTCACACACTTTAAAGCCAAAGCAGCAAGAGTTTGGAACCCCTTTTTCTCCAAATCCTGGGAAAGGTAGGATTGTCTTTCTGGGATCTTTTAAAAATGGAAAGTTTTTCTCCCCAAGTCTCTTTCCTGCCAAAAAAATTAGGAAGATAGATAATTCAATCTCAAGGTCAAAGTTCATGGTCTCATAATGATATCTAAGTTTGCTGGGTAAAGGGGCGTGTGTCTGTTGGGGTAGATGCTGGGCACATGGGTGATATACCTCATTGGACTGGGAAATAGAGTGGAAAGTAGAATAGAAAGATTCAAAATATGGAGATAGGGTGGGTGGTGGTGGCAGAAGGGCCAGAGAAAGATTAGAAAGATCCTGTCCTCCGATACTTATAGCTGTGCCCTGGCTCACTGGCGGCTCTATTCTACAGGCCATGGGTGATGAGACAGGCGACTGGAACTGCCATTTATGTTAGTGTTAGAAGTGCTCGAAGAAAGGTGGTGTTTGGAAGGAGAAGGATTAAAAAAGGAGGAATATTTTAACAACCAATAAATGAAGAATCAGTAACTGTAAATGATAAGAAAAATTATTTTAAGAGCAAAACCTATAATTTTGAATATATAGCTAGTAACAGGAAGAAAGCAAGCTGGAAGAGCATAGTGAAAAGATGTTTGGTACTTGTGGAGAACTAGAAAATGATTAATTTGAAATGTAGAGAGCGAATGTACTTTTAACTTAATAGTGTTTGAATTACCATATATTTTAAACTAAAGAATAATTGTTGGAGAATAGCAAATTATTTTGAATGACACACTCTTTCTAGAAATTGATGTTGACTTAATGAAATTACATTGCAGATTGTACGTATATTTAGGATAAAAAGAGAAAGACCATGTATCCCATGTAAATTACAGCTTTGCTATGTAAAATAACACAATTATATATTCCTTAAGGTATTTTAGCATTTAGTCGTAAATGTTTTTATTAAAAGTACTCACATCATCAAATAGAATTAAGAGCCTCGTTCTGAACAGCCACTCACTCAGTTAATTAAGGTGAATAATGATTTATATCAGGCAAGTAGCCAAAGAGTTGTTTGTCTTAGTGTCTGTGTATTTCTACACAGACACTAAGAAAAGCACAACACCAAATACACATGTAGTTTTTTATTTTCTTCTTTTCATTTTTAAAAAATTTATTTATATTTGGTCTAGATTTGGTTTTGAGTTGTTTTATTTCTTAGTGGTACTGATGTTTAGTATAGGAAAAAGTTTCCCTGGGGGCTATATCCACAATAACTTTGTCATTGTTAGGTTGCTATGTTCATTGCATGGCAAGTTAATTCCTTAATATCAAACTGCAGCGTTTGGGTTTTCAGGGGCTGAGGCCCAGTAAAATCTTTCAGCTCATGCTCGACTAGTCAACTGTAACTTGCTTTCATAGGTACTTGTGTTTATAAACCTGACTGACAATAATAATGGTGATAATATTAATAACTTGAATTTATTAAAGTATAACTTAGCATGTGTCAGGCAGCATGTAGAGTGCTTTCCAGTACATAGTCTGAGTTATTCCTCACGACAGCCCTCAGTTGTATACTATGGCTGATCTACCGATAAGGGCACTAGGTCTGGAAAGAATAAATAACTTCAAGGGCACCACCCGGCAAGGAGTTTGGGAATATTGCTTTGATGGTGACCAGACATGGCTATAATTATAATCATGGTGAAAAAATGCTTCAGATACTTAAGTGATAGTGAACTCTCAGGGTCAATACACCTTGGAATGCATATAAAAAAATAGTGCTGCTTCCTGCTTCTCTTCCTGTGAGCTTTGTGGCTCCTTGCTCAGCTTGCTAGCTTATAGTACATGTTTTGGATTGAAATGGTTGGGGTGTGCATGGGCACAGGTAAGGAACTGAAGATACTCTGTTATTCTTCTTCCTGGCTTTACAGCTTGGATACCATCAGTGGTCTGGATGATGCCAGAAATAGCTGAATGTGTCCTTTTTGAATCTTGGTTGAAAATTCCAAAATTAAGTCAGTAACTGATTATCTGGGACTGTTTGAACTTCATCGGGTCATTTATTCAGCAAATAATTATTGAGCATATATTTTGGATGAGCTACTGTTCTGGAAATGCAACAGCCAATAAAACCTAGTCCTTGCCCTCAGGCTGGTGGAGGATTCAGGCAAATATATGGACAGTTAAAACAGAGTAAGAATATATGGACAGTTAAAACAGAGTTCTGAAAGAATGTATGGCAACTGTTGAGAGAGATTTCTGGTCTGTGCTTAATAGGAGGATCTAGGAGGAGAGTAAGATATTTAGGTAGACACCTACAGAGTGAGGAGCCAGTCTTGGAATTGTACAGTGTATGTCCTCTGTGTGTGTGTGTGTGTGTGTGTGTGTGCACATGCATACGTATGTGACACATGTATGTGTGGAGGGGGCTGTCTAGAAATTGTTCTGGGCTGGGAGAAAAGCACATTCAAAACTTGGGGCATTTCATGAACTTTTACCTAGTTCTACATGGGTTTAATGTACAGAGACTGGTAAGAGATGAGTCTGGAGAGGAATAAGTAGAAGGCAAGTGAAGGATTATGAATGACATGCCAAGGAGTTTGGCTGTTATCTCCTAGGACACTGGTGGAACATGTCACTCTGTGGGACTATTAATTGGGGCTTTCCAGAAAAACAAAAATAATAGGATGTATATTTATATCCATGTGTGTATATATACATATGTGTGTATATACTTACATACATTTATATAAATAAAAAGATAAATTTATTAAATTTATTAAAAAAGATAAATTTATTTATATAAATGTATATAAGTGAATATAGAGAGATTTATTATAAGGAATTGGCTTACAGGATTATGAAAGCTGGCAAGTCCCTAAATCTTCAGGGTAGATTGGCAAACTGAGACCCAGGAGAACAGATAGTTATTCTAGTCTGAGTCTGAAGGCATGAGAACTAGGAGAGCTGATGGTGTAGTCCTTGGTCTAGCATGCCCAAGACCAGGAAGAGCCAGTGTTTCAGTTTGAGTCCAAAGGCAAGAAAAAAGGTGATGTTGGATAAGGCAGTGCATCCTGTGAGCCTGAAGAGTGGTTGTACTAACTTTTAGGAAGGTAATGGAGCTGTGTACAATTTCATCCACCTAAAGATTGTCACACAGATGAGCATCTGACTTGAAGGAGAGAATCACCAAGGAAGCCTTATGAGAAGTATTCATCTGGCAGGAATGTTTATAGTACTTAAGGAGTAAAATCTGCTCCACTGGAATGCAAATAACAATAGTTTTAACATCATATAGTGTGTTCTCAAATAGTGCATTAAGGTCACTGGTGTGGTACAGAGAACTTGAGCATAAAAAACATTTTATATTTTGAAAGGAATATAAGATGCATGACATCTTTTGAATACCAGGCAAATTACTAGCTTGAGGAGATTGATAGTTTTAGTAGTAAATTTTACTGTGTTCCTTACATACGTTATTTCTTAAGTAAAATTAATACTTTGTTTCTGAATATTTTATAAAGTTTAATCTTGCCTTATGTTATTTTGTATTATGTTCTATTAGAGTATATTTTATTCTATTCATCAGCCACCTTTATTTCTTTCCTTTTGGTGAGGTTTTATCTTTGCAAAGATACATTTTCCATAGTTGCAATTATTAAAAAAAAATAGCAAGTACTTTGTACACCATCTTCATGGTAGCATTATCCATGTAGCCAAAAGATAGAAGCAAGGATCCATTACTGGATTAAAGGATAAGTATAATATGGTATAAACATGCAATGGAATATTAATCTTTAAAGGGAAGGAAATTCTGACACATGCTACAACACAGAAAACCCTTGAGTAAATTATGCTAAATTAAATATCCACATCAAAAAAGGGCAGATAGTGTATGCTTTATTTTATAGGGAGTTCTTAGAAGAATCAAATTCATAGTGACAGAAAGAAGGTGCTTGCATAAGGGCTTGGGGAAGGGGGAATGAGGGGTAAGTGTTTGATGGCTACCAAGTTTCACTTGGGAGAATGAGAAAATTCTGGCAATGGATGGATAATGGTGATAGTTATACAACAATGTGAATGTATTAACCTGATCTGTACAGTTTTCACAGGACTCCCAGACAGTTCTCCCACTTTAATTAGCCAGTCATCACATAAGCTATTTCTTAAGTAAAATTCATTATTTCTGAATAGTTTTTAAAGTTTGATCTTGCCTTACATTATTTTGTGTTATGTTCTATTGTAGTATATTTTATTCTACTTTTCAGCCACCTCTTTTTCTTTCAAGTGCATGGTTAAAATGGTAAATTTTCATGTTTTGTATATTTTACCACAATTGAAAAAGTAGCAAGTATTAAGTGACAATCAGTATGAGCAGGAAATGATGAGGATGGCGATGTCCAATCTTACTCCAAGGTGTGAGTAGTGTAGAGTGCACAATTGGAACACATATCTCATTAGCAATTGAAATTATTTAGGAATAAAATAATAACATTACTTTTAATTTATGTGTATTACTTTTTTCAAACAGTTGTTAGTACATAAAGGCCATTAAGTGTCAACACCTAGCTAACTTAATACATGCAATTGTTAGGTGTTTCTTTTGGCCTAGGGGCACTGTGAAAAAAATTCCCAAGACACTAAGAGCATTTGGGAACCTTTGTTATAGGAGGTGATTTTTCTCATACAAAGAGAAGGCTGGGGTGGATGCTTGTTGCGAATGGTTGGCAGCTCAGCTGTGTCAGGCCCAGGATCACAGAGTTTTCCATAGTCTTGGTTGCACAGTGGTTGCCTCACTCCAGCCCTGCCTGGAGTCTGCATTCTGAGAAGAGCAAAAGAGGAAGGAAGAAGGACAAAGGCCAAAAGACAAAAGGACAGTTCTCCCCTAATTTGTCCCCTTCAAACAGTTTGCTCTTCCCTCTTTAATTAGCTGTTCATTACATAAGCTATTTCTTAAGTAAAATTCATGCTTTGTTTCTGAATACTTTATAAAGTTTAATCTTGCCTTATGTTATTTTGTATTATGTTCTATTAGAGTATATTTTATTCTATTTATCAGCCACCTTTATTTCTTTGAAGTGCATTGAACCCCTTGAAAGTAAATTGTAGACACTGTAACATCCCCTTGGTCCCACACCCCCTGATTCCTAGGCAGGCATCCTTCATGTTGTATGACCAAAAAATATTCATCATAACCAAGGAATTTAACTGATACAATAGTATTATTTACATAAAGTTCGAATATAGTCCATATCAAATTAATTTTATATTATTTTATTCCATTGATTGTTTAGAAACTATTTTCTTTTTCCACTTGGTCATCTAAATGTTCTTTATAGGTATTTTTTTTTTTTGTGACCAGAATTGAATCAAAGATCATGTGTTGTATTTGGTTGTCATCTCTGTGGTCTTATTCTACAGCAGCACTCTTCCTCTGCCTTATTTTTTTGTGTTTCATGACAAAATATGTTGGTATTTTTAAAGGTTTACGTGGTGGATCCTCTTGTCATATAGTCTAGTTTGTCAGATTATTTGTTGGAGATTGCATTTAGGTTAACCATGTTGGGCAAGAAGCCTATATAGGTGATTTGTGAACTACCCGCTTCATTAAACCTAGAAGCACTAAATACTTCTTTGTCCTGGGATTTGTGATGCCACATTTGATTGCCTAGCTAAAGGGATGTTACCAGATCACCACATTGTGAAGGACACTTTCCCTTTCAAAATTAATCAGTAATTCGTATTTGAATACCCTGTTCTCTAGCAACCTTCATAGCTTCCATTGCTGACCCTTGTCTGAATCAGTTCTACCTTGGTGATTGCTAATAGTGAATTCCTTCTTTTATTATTTCCTCTGTGTTTATTAGCTGATATTATGCTAGAAAGAAGAGTTTCTCTGCCCCATTTTTGAGAATTGTTATAGACATATGGATTCTCTTTTTAATAATTTACTGTGCTATCTTTTGTTACCATCATTGTTTTGGTGTCTGAATTGTCCCAAATTTGGCCAGAGGGAGCCTCTTGAAGTGAGTTCCTGTGTCCTTTTAACATGTTCCTATTAGGCATTACCTTGCTTTCAGGCATAACAAGATGTTCTAGGCTCAATTGTACTTCTCTGCCCCAGACCTGACTGAAATCATTAATTTTTGTGAGGAAATGGTATTTGGAAAAAAAGTGTGAAAGATGTCCTTACTGGGACATCTTTAGATGTAGAGCCTTACTGACTGTAAGATGTCATTGCTTCTAAGCCCTTTCCGCAAACTGTTATGAAATATATTATAAAAAGATAATGCGTTCTAGGGCTGGGGTTGTGGCTCAGCAGTAGAGCGCTCACCTGGCATATGCAAAGCCCTGAGTTCAATCCTCAGCATCAAATACAAATAAATAAAATAAAGATATTGTGTCCAATTACAACTAAAAAAAAAAAAAAAAGAAGAAAAAAGAAAAAAAAAGATAATGCGCTCCAGTTAAAAGGCAAAATGAGAGTTTTTCCGTACCTCTGCATCTTATAGTCAGCACAAACCCTGGTTCCCAGCAACCTCAGTGTATATTTAATTTGTTCTGTCCTACAATAGAGGAAAGGGCTACTTTTAGCTCAACATTTATAAGATAGTAGAAATTAGTTTTAAAATTGATTGCTTACTCCATGTAAATTTTTAATGCTGTGAGATAAGAGTGTTCCTCTTTATCTGAGCCACTGTATGAGCATGGGAGACATTCTGTAGTTGGCAGCCTACTGGCCTTGCTAGGATTTGTGGGCAAAGGATCCCAGTTATGTTGTACCAATAATAGCATTTCCCCCTACTTCCTGTTCCAACAGTTACTCACTGTAATTAGACTGGTAGGAATGCATTTTTCAAAGCATCTGGGAAATCGGTTTTATGATCCCCACTTTAAGCACATTTGACACAACTATTTAAATATTTAAGACAATTCTATATTCCTAGTACCCCGAGGACTATATAATTGGGAAGATTTTCATTATAAAGGTTTTTATTTTACCTCAGGGGCTCTGACATTTCTTGTTGGGCTCTGCTGTCCTTGGAGACAAAGGGAGTTAGTTATTCATTAGCGCTTGTGGGTTATTCATTATTGTTGGTCAGAAAAAAAAAAAAAAACAGAATAATATCAACAAAGGACACCAAACTAATTGGGATTAAAAAACTCTTTTGTGTCACTTAAGTGTGGTGTGTACATCTTGTAAAGACCTGGTTTAAGAAAGAGAATGTATTGTGTGAGACTGGGAGGTCTAAAAATTAATGTACATTAAATAATACATCAAGTTTTTTATTTTTAACTGTTTGTGGCTGGCTAATTCAGTTGGTTTGTAATCTGGACCTAAAGTTAGTGTTTTGATTCCTCAGTAGGTCAGTGAACCTCCTGTTTTTCTCCTACTGCCACATCATAAAACTTAAAATACTGCCACTGATTTAAAATGTTACTGTCCTGTAGCATTCCTTCAGTTATGTTTATTCCCGGAAAAACAACAGACAATGAAAGAAGCCTGCTAACAGCAGTGTGTACACCCTATTGAATGTAGCCATCTTAGAATCTGCAAGAGTAGCAAATGGGGCCCCATATGTGGGGAGAGATACAGTTAAGATATTAGAAAAGAATGTTGGGGCAAAATATTTGCCTGCTTTTTTTTTCACTTTGGCTTTTTAATCATTTATATTTCCTTGTACTTCCAATGCGGCTTCCTGCAGAATTAGAGCAAATAAAGTTAATATTCCATAAATGGTTCCCAAAATAACCAAACCAGCCAGAGACCAAAGGCATTATTCCATTTGAGGTGGCCAGAGTTTTCATTTGGTCTTGCCAACAAGGCAGGTGAAACACAATGTTTACTTCTGTTTACTCCCTGAGCTATACAGGGTCTACTTTGTGTGATTTATTGATGCTGGGTGTAAATCAAATTGATGATGGATTTCCAAGTAATGCTGAATGGTAGGCACGATTTGTTCTGGTTATAAAAGAGGTTTGTCAGTTTGGTAACATTCCACCTTTAAAAGAATACAGTGCATTCCATTAACAACCTCCTCCCTCCCCCCATGCTACAGGACTTGAAACTGAAATGTAACATCCATTAGTCACCTATAGCATTTTTAAAGGTTGTTAGACAGGAACAGCCTTGGACTTGCATAGTACTTTGTAGTTCACAAACTTTCCTGTTTATTTTTCCCTGTGATATGATCGAAGGCACCATTCTATTTGGTAGGGTGTTAATTGGCTCCATATTGGAAATTAAGAAACTGAGGTTCAGTTTGTTGGTCACCTCATTCTTTATGTACTGTATGAGTTTACCTCGAAAGAGGAGTCTGATTTGAGATCTCATACTATAGGAGTTCTGAGAAACCTTGGCACCCTCTAGCCATTTGAATTTAACATTTCTACCATTCCTGAGAGAGTACGCCTTTAAAAATGCAAACCACTGAGCCATCATTCTCATGAGAGAAATGGGCCCTTGCTCCTGTTGTGGACATTGTTACTTGATGGATTCCAATAACTGGCCCCTCTGGAACCTGGAGAGCACTGTCTGCTTGGTAAGGAGCCTTTGTGTTATGGCCACGTGAGTGACAGCAGTGTATGGTGAGTGACAGCAGTGTATGCATGAGTACTTTGTGCCTCTGTCTGTATGGTCTCTATACCCAGGCAGGTGGATGGAATGAATGTGAATAGATTTTGTTGCTTCTGACTCACCACATTACAAAGACACAATGGATGGGGATGTGTATTTAATACATATTTTTCGTAGATGCCTTATTTGAGTAATGAAAGAAGCAGAAGGTCTATAATTGGCTCTGACATAAAAACAAGTTAAAAGATGAATCTTGTGGGGTATAGGTTCTTGTAATTCAACTCTAGCCAGAGGACCAGTAGTCTTTGCCTCCTCTAAGCACTGGTGAGAAATGCATAGTCTCAGCGCCACCCTAGACCTACTGAATAAGAATGTGCATTTTAACAAGATCCTAGGTGATTCATGTGCTCTGGATTGGCTTCATGAACTGTGTGATCAGCGACTTCACAGGGTCCGAAGCTTAGAGAGATGCTCTGCACTTGGGGTTTAATCTTCTGTGGTTGCTGTCTTGTTATTCTTATTAATTTTATCTTTGAATCAGTGTTTTATAAGCAGTCTGATGGGACACTGGAGCATTCAAGGGGTAGGCCTTTGAGTCTCAGTTCATGTGTGGTCCCACGTGCCAGGATGGCCACTGGTTTCCTGCCCCCTCCAGGTGTCCACTGCTACTTTCTTCCCCGAGCAGAGATCAAGGCATGGATGGGAGGAGTGTCTCATAGGGCCTGTTGTAATTGAGGCTCTGGATACCTTACAAGGTCTGCACCTAGTTAGTGTGGAAGAAATCCAGTGCTAAATAGCAAATTAAAAAGTATCCAGTAAGTCAGGAGAGAGGCCTAGAAGAGAAAGAAAACTTTTTTTCTTACTTTTTCAACAAGGGACCCAGCATTTTCACTTTGCACTGGTCCTTACAAATTACATAGCTGAACTTGCAAGTGCACATTGAACTTGGAGAAGCACTTCTGTACAGAAAAAAGCAGGGATGCTAGACTCAGAAGACTCATATTCCAGTCCAGTTTTGCTGGAGTGTGATCTTGACAAGCCATTTGGCCTCCCTACCTCAGTTTCTTCCTCTGTAAAATGGAAGTAACATCTTATCCTTATTGCCAAGTGGGTGTTATAGGCAAAGGGCATACCTGGCTATGTGTCCTTGAATAGTAACATGCCCAAGCATCTCTTTGGCTTTGGTTTCATGATGCTGATAAATAGAGTGGGACATTATAGCGTGAGGGAGTCAGGATGGAGATGGAGGACAGGGTTCAAACTGGGGCAAGACCAAAAACCAAGTCTTTACATCCATGAGAGTGGATAGCAAGTGACAGTTAAGAAGCCCAGAAAGGCTGGGGTTGGGGATCTTGGGTACCTATGAGGTTGAGTGTCCTTTGACAACCTTTGAGCCATATGGATTGGCTTTCCAGGTTGTTACCCACTTGTATGCAAGTCTCTGGTGCACGATGGTAGAAGAAGAAATGGTACTTATGTTTAAGGATTAGATGGTAAATGTGAATGTACAGTTTAAACTGCAAACAGCAGGGGCTGTTAGTAGTGTGGTTGTCCCTTGATTACAAACTGGTATGGGACTGTATGTGTCTGCTGACCACAGGACCTGTTGCTGCATGAGAGGGCTTATCTACCACCCTCTTCATTCATGTGGCTAGTTCTCCGGAAGAGAGGTCTGCAGCTTAGTTATGACTCCTAAGGCTGGACAGTATGAAAAGCTTCTTGATGTGTATGTTTAGAGCTCCAAACACTACATTTTCACAGTTTGCTGCAGAAACTAGAATGAAAAAAATATCTAAACCATAACAAATAAGCATTGAGCTAAAAGAAAATATTTTAGAAGTTGATTTCCCATCTAAAGGTTTTGCTTGATTTAGGGCAAGCATATCATTTATTATCACTTTCAAAAATGATAATGGATCTTCTTAATAATTATGCCCAGAACTATCCTGGACAGACTGGAATGCATGATTACCCTGTATTTAGGGGACAAGTTGGATTGCATTTAGATTCAGACTCTTACCTAATTGCCTACTTAACAGGATTGGCCTGATATAAGTCAATGTCAAAATTACCTCTTGGGACCAGTGAATGATTATTAGTATATTATTATGTATAACACATAAATTTCTGGTTGTTTTAGGATTGAAAATAAACTAGCTAGCAATTATTTAGGACTTTTTATGCTCTAGAACTGTGGTGAACTTTAACATAATAATAATCCTCCACAACCTTATGAAATATCCCTGTTGAAAACATGAGAAAAGAGAGGCTTACAAAGATTAACAAGCTCACCCAGGAACACCTAGTAGAGGAGCTGAGCATTTAAACCCATGACTCCAGAGCCCTAAATATCACTCACTATAAGATGTTGTTTTGTTTTCTTGGTGCATAGATTTTAACTCAAAAGGTTGGGCTCTTGGCAATTGAGAATAATTTCCTGAAAGATACATTATGTCCAGCAGAATTTCTACTATGTGTGGTGGGGGTAGAGTCTGGTATATGTTTATTTTGAAAAGTAGAGCAAGCTGAAACAGAAAAACAGCTGCCAAGTAAATTGTTGCAGGTGTTTTGTGTCGATTTGTATTAAAAGTGCCCCTTGTTATTTGCTTAAAATAGTGGCTTTGATGCAATAAGATAGATCACTAGAAAGGAAAGAGAGAAATGGCTAATTTTTGGGCCTTACTCTGGGCTGGTTGGTGCACAGCCAGCAAAGCTGCTCAGCCACATAACTAGGGCACAAACCTGCAAGGCCTCTCATAAAAACCCCATGTGTCATTAGATTAAGAAACCTAAGTCTTGAAAAGATGAAGTGAGTTAGCAGTGTCACATGGCTAATGTGTGGTAAAGCCGGGAACTGCATCCAGGCTTGGTGTGAGCCTTGTTCCTGGTGGCGTCATGGTGAGCTGAGCAAGAGAGCAGTGCTTCCTGCTGCATCACACTGGTTTCCCAAGTACCTTGCTCAAGACTCTCAGAACCACTGTGCTAGCTTATGTAAAAGGGGGTTTGTTATAAAAGGAAGCAGAGGTACCTTATGGTATCTAAGAGGAGGCTTTACAACTAGATCTTCTGAGAGACTATAAGCACATGATACCTCCTCACACTTCTCTTTGGGCAATGTGATCTGTTATCTCTGCTTCTTTTTCCACTTCATTCCTTTTCTTGCAGATTGCTTTTTCCATTCCTTAGTATCTGTATTAGTCAGACCTCTCTAGCAAAACAGGACCAATGGGGGGGGGTCGCATGAATGCGAGAGGGAGAGCATGAGCGAGCCAGTGCAGTTGGCAAGCTGCGGTTGGCAAGGTGTAGACCTAGGAGAGCCATTGGTATAGTGTTCCAGTCTGAATCTGAAGGCAGAAGATGACCAATGTCCTAGCTCAAAGATGGGCTGAGAGAGCAAATTCATTAGGTTACAAAAAATTTTCCCTCTGTCTCTGGTCAGACTCTCCATTGTCTTCTCAGCTTGTATGCTCTCTTGAAGCAAGCGCCATGTTGGAAAGACCCATGTGGTAAGCAACTGAGGCTGACTTCTGTGTGGTGGAGTATGGGCTGGTATATGTTTATTTTGAAAAGAACAGTAAGATTTTGTCCAGAAATCTTGGAGCAAATGAACTCTGCCATTAATCACATGAACTTGGAAACAGATGCTTCCCCCTTTGAGCCTTCAGATGAGGCTCTAGCTATAGCCGATACCTTGATCAAAGCCTATGTGATACCCTGAATCAGAGGACCCAGCTAAGCCTTGCTCATTCCTGACCATAGAGACAGAGATCCTAGAACAATATAGACTTAAGCCACTAAATTTGTGTTATTTGCTATGTAGCAATAGATAAAGAATACACTTATTGTCTTGGTTTTCCTCTCTTTTTAACTGAAAATTTTGGGGTTTTCTTTCTTTAAGCCACACTTTTCATACAATATGTGTAGATGACACAGTCTGTATGGGCAGTATAGAGGATGTTGGTGGTCATCGTTGGCTGAGAACAGGTGATCTTAGCTCAGGTGGAAGAATTAAAACTAGATATTAAGAAGAGCTTCCTTTGAATGTTTCAGGTGAAGGTTTATAGTTTCAGATGAGTTCCATTTTCTGTCAAATTTTAATGGTACGGGGTGATTCTGTGCATTGTGAGAGCTTGGACTAAAAACCCATCCAATGGTATATCCAGTAGGGTTCTGTCAGGAAGGAGGAAGGTACTCTAGTTATTTAACATAGAAAATTAAATCTCAGAAATATGTTCAGCAGATAATGAAGACTGAAATCACACACACACACACACACACACACACACACACACGATAACTGTAAGGTTAATTCATAGACAGTGACTCTAAGAACAGCTCCCACCTAGGGTTGGAGGATCACAGGGAAGAGGCTGGAAATTACCAGAGCCTGGAGTCTTGGAGCTGAGACCCAGCCAGTACCCTGAAGAGTTGGGACCAACTGCTCTTCTAGCCACTCTTTCAGAATCAATACAACAGGTATGGGCTCCTTTTCTGTGAAGCATCACTGCAGATCCTGGAGTACTATATGAGGATGTCAAATCAATAATAATTCCCAAAGCAAAATTCAGGGTTATACCAGTGACTAGTGGGACATTTTCCACCATCTATTGTGGTTATTAAATTGCATAACATAATAGGACTAGTTAGTTCTAGGCAAAGTATACTAACCCATACTGTTGAATATCTTTCAAAATGCTTTGTGCCAATTCAAGTTTGTACATTTGAAGAGTTCAAAACAAACCCAGAAAAATAAACAAAGTGAGACCTCAAATTCCTTTTCATGACTTCTTTATCATTTTAATCAAATTTGAAAGGATAAGGTAGTTATCATTACATAAGATTTATGATATGGTAAATGTTATTATCAATGTTTGATATTTTATGTTTTCAGGTATAAGTGTCACACATATTGCAGTTAAACTGCCCCAAAACCCAATGAGGTGGTTACCATTTTGCTAGTTGTTGTTGTTATTTATAATTGCTCCCATTTTTCAGATGAGTAAATTAAGATGTAGTTGAGTAATTTTCTTAAGGTCACATAGCTAGTAAGTGGCAGAGCCAGGATATGAACCAGTTAATTGGCTCTAGAGTATATTCCTTCAGACACTACAACATAGTATATTTGGTACATAAGAAATCCTGTGTTCTTATTTAGTTATGGATAGATGAATGGATAGATAGCAAATCCTACCATTTTTTCAGCAGTGATATAATGAAGTAGAAATGGCAGATTGGTAAGTCAGAGGATGAGGCTGAAAATGTAGGTTTCTTTGGGATTCTAAGGGAGTCACATTAGTAATCTAGACTCTTTGTAAAATGAAAAAGTTGAATGAGATGATTTCAAAGATTCAGGGTTGGGGTTGTGGCTCAGCAGTAGAGTGCTCACCTAGCATGTGTGAGGCCCTAGGTTCGATCCTCAGCACCACATAAAAATAAATAAATAAAATAAAGGTATTGTGTTCAACTACAATTAAGAAATATTTTTTTTTTAAAAGAAATGATTTCAGAGATTCTTTCTAGCTCTCATTGTGGTGTGAGGAGCCTGGCCACCCTTTGGGAAGTAAGAGCCAGAGAGGAAGCCAGCTTTGCAGGATGAGTTAGCAAAGTTTCCTTACATGTGCCCGATATAGACTTGGTAGGTGTAGTACTATTGACAGCTAAGAAGCTAGGGATTGTCAAGACTTGTTTTACTCAGCTATTTGGACACTGTGAGGCCAGATGTTCTTTTTTTTTTTTTTGCTAAATTTCCAGTTTTCTTCATCCAGAAATTAATCTTTCCTGGAACTGGGAAAGCATAAGTTACTTTTTTTTTTCCCCTGGAGGTTTAGTCAATAGAGAATGGTTCTTCCTGCTACCTTTACTTGTTCCTAGGGAGCTGTATACTCTTTCACTTTACAGGTGGCCTGTCTGTAGACTCATCTTTGGTCTGAAGATTGGAGATCTACTCCAGAGACCAAAAAAAGGCCCAGGAACTAGAAAAATCTAGCAAAAATGATACCAGGTTTGAATATGGGATTTAAGTTGTGTTGGCTTAAAGTATCTTATCATAAGGTTAAGGAGGGATAATGGGTATGTGGGGGACATATTTTTTCTTATTCTTCAAGTGATGGCATTGCCCTTTACCCTCAGGCTTTCTCGTTTTTTTTCTCTCTCTACCTCCTCATCCGCACATTTTCCAGCACCTTGATTTTTGTGAAAGAATTGAGTCCTGGAAGTTGGTACAAAAATGGGTCATATTGCAGGCTCTTTATCAAAAGTTTCATAAAATTTATGGGTTTATTTTGAGTCCAAACAAATTTGAAATTATGTTTTGAGTTATGAGTTATGAGTTGCCAGTGTCACAATTGATAGAGTTTTTTCATAAGTTTAGAACAACACAATAGTTTTGGCTCATGCTCAGTGGTAAAATTGAATGCAGATTCAGCTTGTTTTCCAAATAATTCTTTCTAATCTTTGAACGGCGTTGTGATTTTATTTTTACTGTTTATTATGTTGTCTGTCACTATCATAGTGGATTATATCCATCCCATACACAATCAATAATAATGAGGTTGATAAAGGAGTGTATCCAAAATATAAGCTTGTATTTGTATCTGCTAGATAGCATGGGTAGTAAGACCATTGGTACCTTGATAAGATGCTCAAGTGGTTTGTTCTTAGTTTGTGTTAGTAGAAGAAAGAAACAAAGTCACTTATGCATCTCTGACTTTATGGCATTTATTCTTAGGTCTTGAGTTGGTTTAGAATTGAGCTATAAGGTCCCAGAAAATTTTCTTAGAGTTTTGTCAGTCTGTGAGAAGCATTACATCCTGCACAGGGAGGCAGGGAGTTGATTTGGTCCTTTCTGCATAAACTAGGTGGCTGATTTTCCTGGTGACAGATGAAGTTAAGAATCAGAATAAATGAATTTTATTAAAGTATTCTGCTTTGGTTGACTCCAGGTTGTAAACTTGTCACCTCTACTAGTTCTTGTTTAATTATAATTGCTAGAAGGGGAGAATTCATAATGAGGGTAATATGGAAGGTGAAGTGGCATGATAAGAGTCTCATTTGATGCCTCATGATCTTAACGTGGCACATGATCTCTGTGTGCATGTTTTAGCATCAGTATGTGGCCAATAATCTTCATTAGACTGTATTTGGATTAAATAGTTTTATTGTGGGATTTAAAATTTAATAAAATTTCAAGTAACTCAAGTGACAATATTTTCCCCCCTGTGTTAGGAAATAGCCTGGAAGCATTAGAAGTCATTCTAGCTCAATCACTTCATTTTTCAGAAAGTGACATTTAGAGGCAATATATAGCATAGTGTAGTGGCTAAGGGTACAAACCAGGAAGGAGTGTGATAGATCATAGATTCAGTCCCTGCTCTGCCTCTCAAAATCTCTGTGATCTTAAGCAAGGGAGTTACCCACTCTAAGAGATAATATTTGTACCTACTTCATAAAAAATTAAGTAAGATAATGCATGCCTAGAATTTTAACATAAGGCCCGTTACATAAGAAATGCCAATATGTTAAGTAGCATATTAAGAGATGTACATAGACTCTCAAATCAGATAACTGGATCTTTTGAGATTAAGGTGTTTTTCTCTCATCTTTTACAAGATGTGAACTCTAAGGGTAGAAGATGTTATTTCACTGTGTATTTGAGAACACACCGTGTGCCTTTGTGAACAGTGACAAATAATTGCACTTACCTAATGCTAATGGGAGTGGCAACCAATGAATGAATACCTGAGATATGATGTCATGGTGCAATAAGGGCTATGGGATCAACAAAGTGAAATAAAGGAATTCAGAGGGATGAGGAGAATATTTTAGAAAGAGTGTCTTAGGAAAGGATTTTCTGATTCAGTTGAAGAATCATGAGGACCTAAAGAATTTGAGTGTTCCCAGAAGAGAGAAAAGCAGGTACATAGGTCCTGAATTAATTTAGGTATAGCTAGACCACTTAGTTACTCATAGAAGAAGTAGGAAATTCAGAGATTGCAAAGTGTGATGGGCACTCTTTGAAGGGTTTTAAGTAAAGGATTTACATAACATTTTAAAAAAGGATATATGGTTCCTGTGTTGACAATAGGCTGGAAGAGAGGGGAACCAGTTAGGATATTGCATTCTAGCTCAATCACTTCATTTTTCAGAAAGTGACATTTAGAGGCAACATATAGCATAATGTAGTGCTATAACCTTGGTGGGATAGATGGCGGCTTGAATTGGGTCATATTGGTGTAAAGTTTAGGTTTGAGATAGCAAATCCAATAAGGCTTGCTAAGGATTGGTTTGGGGGCAATAAGAATAGAAGGAAGTCTTCTATGTGTTTGTCCTGAGCATATAATGAATGATAATACCATTCCCTGAGATGGGGAAATCTGGGATTGGAGTTGGAGATCAAGTTTCTGCTTAAAATATATTTTACTTAGGATACCTGTTAGTCTTTTATGTGGGAATGTTGAGTACATAGTGGGATATACAAGTCTGAGGTGCTGGAGTGACATGGGAACCAGAAATAGAAATGTGGGAGTCAGTTTTATAGAGATGATATTTAATGTCGTGGAATTACAGGGGCTTACCCAAGAACAGAGTGAAGTTGAGAAATTTGCCAAGAACTGAGCCACGGGGAATCAACATTAAAGATCAGGAAGAAGAAGAGACTAAGAAGATGCAACCAGTGAGGTGGGAAGAAGACTAGGGTAGAGGGTGTCTTGGAATCCAGGTGAACAGAGCAATTCAAGAAGGAAGGAATGATCTGCTAGGTCAGATGTTGCTGCAAAGTCAGATTAGGAGAAGCCAGAATTTTTTCTGTTGAATGGGGAAAAGGAAGGTCATTGCTGCCTTTGTGAAGAGGACAAAGGCCATGTTGTATCTGACTTACTTACTATGTCTCCTGTGACATATACTGTGTTTGGAATGTGATAGAAACTTAAAAAGAAGTTCTGAAGAATGGATGGATGGATGGATGGATGAATGAATGAGTTGACAAGCCTAACTTTCTTCCTTCTTTTTGCTTGTCATAGATCTTATTTTTCAGGCATACCAGAGACAAAATTATGTGATTATAAATAAAACATGCAAATGGTATCTTTTATTTTCAGTTAATAATCCGAGATAGAGTCAACACTTACTTCACATACAAATTACTGAAAATGAAACAAACCATAATTTAGTTCTAAAAAGTGTCCTACTTTATACCTAGGATGAAGTAGTTAAAAAAAAATGTGACCTAATCCAATAACAACACACCCCTTTCCTTCCTGTCCTGGAGTTTACTGTCAGCTATTGGGTAGTTTATCACTTACCCAAAGGCTTCTGTGATCTGAAGGTGGAACACATTTTTTAATAGGGTAGGTCTGAGGTGACTTCAGTGGTCAAGCCAGGACCATTTCAGTGCAGGCCACATAGCTCTTAAAAAATTTTTTTTCTATTGTCAGATATAAAACAGCAAAAGTACTCTTAATTACACTTGGGAGAGTCTGGCCTTATAGTTTCCCAAACTGTTTGCAGAGGCACCCTGGAGTGTAACAGTGAATTCATAGGGAGGTTGAGGGATATTTTAATTTTTTTTGAGGCAAACAGAAATAATCAGCATCTGTCAGCTACCATGTGAATTACTGGCTTAAGGTATTTCATAGTTTCAGTATTAGATCACTACATTCCTTTCAATCATGTCATATTTTTGCAAAGCAGGACTTTGGGGATTTGCTGTGATAAAAAGCCAGTACCATGTAAAAATCCATGTGGAGCTGGAAATAGGGTGGCAGAGTCCAGTCTGTTTCCAAAGTTTGAGAAACTACATATACATATCCCATTAAAAATTGTGGTTATTTAAGAATGAAATAAAAAATATCCCTTTCTTGACAATTTATATTTTATTTTTCTTCTCAAATGGCTACTATGTTGTTAGGATATAAGGTCTTTCTATGTTTTTGGATCTCCACTGTTAGATATTTCTCGTGAGGCAGGGTCATGTGCCATGAAAAAACTATGGAGACAACAGAGCGATGTGAACTAAGAAATATTTGTAGACCTCCAGTTTAGCATGTTAGGTCTTTAGCAAGAAGAAAAGGGAGGAGAGGGACCCTTATGCTGCCGTCTCCAGCTTGACCTTTTGCTATCCTGTATCTTTCCCAAATCCATACCACTCAGTACTTTTTCAAGTGTACCTCTGAGGGCTGTGGTGAATTTTCAAAAAAAAAAAAAAAATAGAAGATAACTACATGATGGAGTTTCTCTCCAAATGAGGATTTTATGGTACAACTATGCCAGTAGACCCTACTCACAAATGGCTAGTGTTACCTCCCACTTAGGGGAGAGTCAGAGAGCTTTCTGTCTCCTTTTCCTCTTTCTCCCCATGTTCAGCAGCATTGAACCCTGGCTCCCAAAATAGGGCAACTGTATGTCATGTAGTTCAGATGTATGGTTCAAGAGACTTTTGGGATTAGATTGGGTCTTTCTCTACCTATTCATTTCTATTTATTTTCCTCTTCATGAGACTGTGTTCGGAGCACTAGATAACTACCTCACATGGGATCTTTCAGGACATGGCTCTTGTCACCCAGGGACTGCCTTCATCCATTGGAGAGCACTCTTTGGAGACGATAGATATTATGTGAATGCTCATTGTGATGTATGTTTGGCCCTTAAAAACTCAAAAGAGGTCCATATCTGTTTGTAGCAAGAGTATGCTTCTTTGAGATACAAGATGAGAGAGTGAAAAGGACCCATTTTCATGGGTTTGTAAGGCAGGGTCACGTGTTTTAATACTCTCTGAAATAGGAATTGCACTTAGTGAAATTGCAGGTTTATGGCCATTGACGAAGATGAAAGGCAGAGAAGTGAGTGAGTTACGTAATGTGGCTTCATCATTTGCTCAGGGATGTTCTAAGGGCTCAGAGTGCCCCAGGGGTCTCAGTTACTTTCACTTTTGTTCCTTTCTTCTCTGAGTGACCCTCTTTGAGGTTTTTCTCTGGGAACAGTTGTCACTTTATTTTTGATACTGGACCTTTCAGTTGTAGTCTTCAGAATTACTCTGAGCAGTGTGATTTTACTTATTTGGTTTCTACCACAGAGCTCTTCTTCCTAACCTCTTTTGCTTCTAATCTCCAATTTCCAGCCATACTTTTGCTGCCCCCATTCTCTTTCCTTATCTGTGTACCCCCTTATCTCTTCTTTTCTCCCTTCTTTCTCTATTCTCCATTCATGCATGACCTCTCCTTGCTTCCACTGTGCTAGAATTATCAAGCACGGCATCTGGTTTTCAACTATCCTTGAAGTATGGTAGAGGTGTTTACAGTGAATTGGGGACATTGACCTTAGACCTGAGTGGAGCATCAGAGCTTTGCAACATTTTGTGTTAAATTCACGGATAGGACTCAGATGATCCCTGTGGATGGATTTTACCTTGAGATAAGCTAATCAGGACTCAGTTCCTCAGTCAGTTTTCCAGGATGCCATAAGATTTAGAAAGATTGGTTTGTACCTTCTGCTTGGGTTTAAACATCTCTGATTCTAGTACCATTGTCTCCATAGCAGTGCTATGGGAATATCTTTAAATCTCCATAGCAGCTCTAACCTGTGGACGTATAATGATGGTCACAAATGTGAGCCATAGATATAATTTTAATTGTTTTAGTAGGCACATCTCAGTATAGACCAGACACATTTCTGTTGCTCAGCAGTCCCATGTGCTAGAGGCTGCTGTATTTATTGGATAGGGCAATCTGGGTAGTAGTAAGACATGGCAAGAAAGAGAGGCTTCAAGCAGGTAATGAACTTGAGTTTTATGCTCCCAGAAAAAGAAGTGAACAGAACAGGTGCTGGGTGAGTAAGGTGGACTTGGAAAGTCTCTTAAAGTCCAGCATCAGTCTTCAGTGAACTTTGTCAGATAACTGGTCGGCTAAGGGGTGGAAACAAGTAGAAGGCCTGAGGTCACTACCATTCCACAAAAACACCTAGTTCTCTTCCCTTCTCCCTATTTCCACTTCCCTTGCTTAAATTACTTGACTTCTTGGAAATCTAGGACTTAAGCAAATAAAGCCTACTCTTGCTGATGAAAATAACTCATCAGTTAATAGTTCTTTTGAAGGTCTTTGAAATTCTCCAAGCACACTGTCCTCCTTTCTATACTTTGGTTTACATCGATAGAAGGAGATATACTTCACTCTTGGAATTAAAGTATGGTATCTTATTCCAGAAGGCTCAAAAGCCAGTAAATCCATTTTTCTAGTTTGCATGTCTCAATGACAGGAGGTGCTGCCCACCCCACCCCCATCTGAGTAGAAGTGAATTTGAACAAGCCCTGCTTCCTTTGCCTTGGTTAAGCATTATCTTATGTTCTTACTCTTGCATAACACCATTGCAAGCATAAAGTGAACGCGCCCCCATTTAACTTTGGTCTGAGTCTGTCTTGAGAATGAAGATACAGGGGTTAGGGGGTGGGGCTTTGGTGAGCTGACAACAGCTAGCTATATAAAAAGGGAATATGGGTCAGCTTCAACTCCTCTCACCGTAGTCTCCCAACCCCTGACTTCCATCCATTTTCTTTCCTCTGTAATGAGGAGTTTGATTTAGATGAGGCAATTCCTGGTGTTTCTTATGAGTAGGGTGTTTTTTCAGTTCTCCACATGTAAAAGGGTACTGACTATAAGAGTAGAGAATTGGGTACCACTGGTTCTGCAGTTGATTAGCTCCTTCTAAAAATGAGTAATTGGAAACCCTTAGATCTCACGAAACCTAAGGTCCTGGTAGTCTCACTGCTGAGTTTTGCAGAATACTGGATGAGTTACTCATCTGTGCTCTTAAAGAGATAGGGTCTGAGTGGTGTGGTTCTAATTAATGTTTTGGGAAGGGGCTATGCAGGGACAAGGGGCAGGAAGGAGATGGCTAACCCACAAGGGTCCAGTGGTGTTTACTAGAGGAAAATTGTTTGCTGGGTGACACATAGGGCTTTGTGATAGTAAGTCTGAAGAACTATGTTTAGAAGTAGGATTGGAAAAGTACAGAGGTCAAATTATTACCATGTGTTTAGGAATGTGGAATGTTGCTTGGATAAAAGGGAAAGAAAAGAATGAAAGTAATGTCCTACGGGGTGTTTCAGTGTTTTGTTTCTAAATAGCTTCAAATTATTAAATATATTAATTATATATTAAACATATTTAGTGTAGTGTTATCCATTCATCATTGAATTCTCTTACTTAATGTTACAGTTCATACTCTTGAATTTTCTCAATATACTGTCATAGTCTATCAGGAATGATAGTTCTATTGCTTTTAATATTTAAATCTTATTTCATATCATGTTGAGTTATAGATATCTCCCAAAATAATGCTAAATTTTAATGGTGGTAGTAATCATTCTTGCTTCTGATTTTAATAGGGATGCTTCTGGTACAGGAATTATTAACATCCTTAGGGATCTATGAATGAACTTCAGGGAGAGTCTGTTAACCCTCAGAACATATATGCACATTGGATTTGATGAGACAGTACGTGTGTGAGGGTGTTTATATGTCTATATGATTCTTATATATATTATCATATTCTTATAGTCATATATTACCATAATTATATTTTAATATAGTTTATATCATTATTAAACTTAAAATTTCAATTATATAACATATATCTCTTTATTCCTTTATTTCTTTATGCTATGAGATTATTTTTTTGAGTTCATCTTTTATTTTCTTTGTTTTAAAACATCTTTCCTTAGGGTTCTTGGATATCCCCTTGAAACAGTTGGTTTTGACTGATAATAGTGTCAGCTGAGGGGAAACAGCGATTGAGGGAATCCAGGCAGTTCTGAGCTTTAAACTTGGTGGAGGCTTGAGATACTTGCTAATGGCTGAGGGAGGGCATTCTCCCAGCCTTTCAGTATGCATTGAACTCATGGAGGTCTGACAAAAGAGGTCCATAGATTTTGAAACTTGCAGTGGTTTAGAAACTCTGCTGTTTAGGTGACAAATTAAATAAATTGATTAAAGGATTCAACTACTTGTCCCAAATGTACTGTATTATGCCTAAACCAAGCTATACATGAGTAGGGTAAAGCTGTTTTTTTCCTCCAGTGGTGCCATCATTTGTCAATGATGTCAAAAAGCTTGGAGAAAATGATGGAGGCTATCACATTGGACAATGTTCTTCAACCCATTGGAAGAACAATTTACAGTTTCATAGGCATTACAAGGGACAGACCTTGAAGAGCCTTTTGAAAAACTCCATATAGGTTCCATAGAAGGCAACATGCTTCTTGTTTTAGGAAATGATAGGAGGTAGAGGATGAGACCAGCTCTTACTTACCTTAGTACACTTCATGGCAGGTAGATGCCTTGTCAGCAGCAGCCAGTGAGGATCTCTAATCCAGTTTCTTTGGAAAATGCATTTCTGCAGTGTTGGGCTATGGCTCAATCAGAGATTATTGACATCTTAAATATAAGTTGGAGACATTAAAAATCCTGAAGAAGCTAAAAGTAGCACTTGAAAAAATGCATGTAAATTGTAGCTATCAAAATCTCCTGTGGAGTGGTGACAATATTTTATCTTAAACAAGATCCTGGGAAGCCTACTTCCTATCTGTATTCTTGGGAACCTGTGACCTGTTTCTTTCTCTAGGCAGTGACTGACTTCACGTACATTTGTGTGCAGAAGCACTTCAAATGATGACCAGTGAAAGCGTTATTAACCATTTAAATGGAAGAACTGTGTTAAGAGGGTTTATTACTTCTGAGCCTCCTAAATGAAAGGCGACCTACTCACGATGGCTGTTTCCTTTTCTAGCAGATAGGAGAGGCAGAAACACAGCCAAGAATTACTTTTCCCTGATTATTCTTTATGTAGTTTGCTAAGTCAAACTGGAAAAGGAAAAATAAATGCCAGAGCAAGGAACCAAAGATATGAAAGTGAACAAAACCTGTGAACTTTAACTGCTTTGATAGTCAGTTGGAGCTCTGCATTCGGGCCTTACCTGCTTCAGCACAGGACACTTCAACGTACTCAGCGTCTGAGAGATGAAAAGGATGGTCTCCATCCTGGGGGCGTTTAACAAGATAGGCTTAATTATACCATAAGGCAGAGAGTTAGGGTTATAATAAAAATATAAAATATGATGGGAGCCCGGAGGACATGAAGGAATACAGAAGGTAGAAGCTTTTGAGCTTTTCAGTTCAGAGGTGGACTTCTGGAAAGAGTCCATTCCAGGCCAGAGGATCAGCAGGGGCCAAGGCTGCAGACGTGGAAGTGTTCAGGAAGGGTCTGGAGTGAGAGACAAGGGTGTGGAACTAGCAGGGAGCCATGTTATGACGTCCGCCAGTGCCCTTTACTGTACTGGCAGAGGTAAGTTATTGGAGTGTGTGAGGAAAGAAATGACATGAACAGTGTTTTAAGACCATTTGGCAGCCAGTATCCGGCATTTTGGGAAAGAACAATAATGCATAGGAGTTGAATCAAATCAGTTTTCAAAACAACCTTTCTCAGTGTCATTGGACTCCTGAAGGGGTGCTCATTTGTGTCTACCTTCCTTCCTGAATTCATCTCTTTATTCATTCATCTAGGAAAATAGTATTTAGCATCTACCTTACATGTGGCCTCCATCCTTACCTGTATGTGGCTCCTTGTACTTTAAAATGCCTCTATCAGCTTGTTTCCTTAATACACTGTGAGGTAAATCGGGCAGACGTTATCATGGTTCCTACTCTGTACATGTGGAAACCAAGAAATTTTCAAGGTCAAAAGCTGGCATGTGGTGATTTAGCACAGAATTTGGGTCTTCTGATTCCTTAAGCAAAATATGACTTACATCTTTTGTAAAACACTGGTTCCTGTGTGGAATGCCAAGGGCTATGAGCCCAATAATCTGTGCTCTGAGAGAGGTAAAAATCTTGGTAGGATAGGAGGCCAAGCAATAGAATCCCCCCAAACTAACCAGTTGTTACGTAAATGATTTTTAAAAAATTGATTCAGGTGGTAATATACATACCTTAAACATGTTTCAGCAACTTTTTTTAATATTTTTTTTTAAAGAGAGAGAGAGAGAATTTTAATATTTATTTTTTAGTTTTCGGTGGACACAACATCTTTGTTTGTTGTGGTGCTGAGGATCGAACCTAGGCCGCAGGCATGCCAGGCAAGTGCGCTACCGCTTGAACCACATCCCCAGCCCCTGTTTAAGCAACTTAAACATCTGAGTGCTTATTTATTTACCAGTCTTTTGATGTAGGACCAATGACTTTTCTTTGATTGAGGGTCTTCTTTTTGGAGTCCACTTCAATCATCTCTCTTGCATAACTCTTGTATAATTTAAAGATATTGATTTCTCTAACATGGAATGAGAACTTCAAAATATTTGTGAAGCAATCTTGAGTGCAGAAACACTTTAGATTTTAAAATTTTCCCCAAAGATCTTTTATAGATATCTAACCCACATCTAATTTAGCAGCAGTGTTTTTAAAGCTGTTCACCTTTAAACAAACAAACAAACAAACAAACTTTTTAAAATGTAGGTTATGTAGATGAACAGCTTGCCTTCTTTTTCTACTCTTTTTATGTAATATTTAATTAAATTATGTAAATACTAACAGTATACTACTGTCATAACCATGTCTATCATAAACGGGATTGGGAACAAACACAGTCACTCTTGGTAAATATCCAACTTCATTGGTGGGAGCTGAAATAAATTGGCATATTAGAAAGCAGCGTTCCAGCCAAGAGCATTCACTGTGCCATGGGCAACTGTTAGTGTCTTTCACACAGGGAATGGTGGACAGCAGCTATTCTGGTGAGTTGGTAAGAGAGATTCAGCTGCAGTTGAATGGACAGCAGCCTGCACGACTAAAGAAGTCCAGAGTATAGTATTTAAGGTGGTCCAGGAAGGTTTATGACAGGCTTAGAATGCTTTGGGGGTCGGAAAAATGGGCGGGATTCAAGAAGAAGGGTTCTGGGTGAGTGTATGTGTGTGTGTGTAAGGTGTGTGTGTGTGTGTATAAAATTTGCCAGAAGTTTTGAGTAAGGGAAAGAAGTCCATTTCCTCAAAATAGGAAAAGTGGAAGAGAAAGATCCTCTATTCAGATTCCCAAGTTATACTTGGTGAAGGAAGCCTATTATACTAAATGGGTTAAAAAGATTTTTATTTTACTAATGTAAAATAATTGTGGTAGTTGGAAACTCAAGGCATTTGGTTTCCTACCATCCACGTGGACCACATCTTATCCATTCCAGCAAATGAGAAGCCACCTTGTATTAAGAAAACCACCAGGAAGGCATTTATTGTTACCCTTACAGATCCGCTCTGATGTTCTGGCCCTTGATAATAGCCTTTTACCCATTTATAAATAATAATTAGGTCTTGCTTCTAATGTGTAGTCTGAATTATTCCAAAGTGATATAACTCTTTTCATATATTCTTTATTCTGAATTTACTAAGTGGAAAAAAAAGAGAAAAAGCATGGAGTCATTTCCCATCCACAACTTTCAAAGTAACTATGGAGTACTAAATGTGTGTATCTCTGTTAGCTCTGTATGTGTAAATGTGTGTGTATGTAAATGTGTTTAAACATAAACATGTGTAAAGCATAGTGTGTAAATAAAACACACACACACATACAAGTGCACACATATACCATAGTTTGGGCAGATAAAACATGGAGCCATCTGGTCAGGTTACCCTGTCACGGACATTCTCACAGGTGTAATTTGAAAGCCAAAGTGCTGAGGTTCTGTCTCCTGGATAACTTGGCTGCAGAGAAAGGTCCTTTTACCTCAGTTTCTTTTAACTGATCCTTTCTGGCCACTTTCTCTTCCTCTTTCTTGTTCTCTGCCACAGGTTAAACAAGATCTTACTCTCATATCAGTTTGCTAAGCTCTCCCTGATTTGTAAATTGGTTTGCTACTAAATATGTCAAAATAAACTCTACTGTCATGTATAGCTAAAAAGAATAAATAAAAATTTTAAAAAATTGATGAAGGTTCAGTCTCCTTAAGGTTGTTTCTTAAAAGTGGATTCTTAGATGTGAAAGGCCTTGAAGATCCAAGGTCCAGAGTCTCTGATGTGGGACCAAGTAGTTGCAGGATTAATTTGTCTGCATTTCACTAAAATTTCATCAATGTACAGACAAGCCTGGCTTTTCTTTATTCAAGGAAGTAGTGGTGTTCAGTAGAAATATAAGCCAAACATATGAACCATGTATGTAATTTAAAAAATTTGAGAGCTACATCTAAAAAATAAAGTAAAATTAATTTTTATACATTTTATATAATAGTATACTTAAAGTATTATTTCAATATGTAATTAATATAAAAAGCTTATAATTAGATATCTTACTTTTTTGTGCAAAATCTTCTTAATCTAATGTATAGTCTATGCAGCACATTTCTATTCAGACCAGTCATATTTCAAGTGCCCAGTAGCCACACATGGCTAATAGCCACCATAATGAATAAGTATGCGTCCCATGGCTAGGACAGGGAACAAGTCATTTCTGAGTCTTGGAACCCAGTTAGTAGTGGAACCTGTTGTTAGACAACCTCCACCAGACAGTCTCCCTGATATGAACTAATCATGCCCCTAAACTGGTTGGAATTGGTGTTTTGTGGAGCCTGGGCCTTTGATATGCCACTGTGTGTTTGATTTCATCTTAGGGGGAACAGGTGGATTCCTATAGAGTTCTGAATAAAGGGAATTGTTCCTCAGAAATAGCCATGTTGAGCAACAAGTATAGGATTTCCTGGTTGATAGCCAAGCCTGAGCAGCTTTTCTATAGATTGGTTGGCACATCTTTCTCCCACTTCCTAGAGATGCCCTAGAATTAGAAGGTGAAAAACAGACCTGTGTTACCATGGGAAACCTTAAAATACAGTATGTTCTTGAAACTGACTAGGTTGGAAACTCTGTCCCAGGGTCCAGGATGGGTGAGGAAGAGTCCATGACAGCACGGCTTTCCTTCTGCTCATGCTCCAGAGTATTTCATGAGCTGCTTTCATTGCCGAGGGACCCAAAGTTACAGATCAATATGGTAAAGTTTTACTTCATGACTTAGGAAAAAAATGGCAATATTATTTTTGTATTAAAATAATGGTAGCTATATGATGGACAAGATGTGACATTCCTTTGATCTGAGAACTAAAACAAGACTTGAGCTAAAAGTGAATTGCTTTGGGAAATACCATCTTTTTCCTTGGGCTTTGAGATAATTTTCCTTGTTTGTTAGGAATACTTGTGAAAGCACAAGCTTTCCTATTTACCGCACCACACTTCATCTCATCTGGAACTTAATGCATCTTCAGATTTCAAAGTGTAAAAACAGGCAAGTAAACTCTGAGATGGACATGCTTATAAAAGGGGCATTGTTTGCCGGGGGTGGGAAGATAGGGGCGTTGTTTCGGGGGGAGAGAACTTAATTTGAAATCAATAGTTTGGGAGGAAAGAACAATAAACCAGTAAAGATTAATTTCAGTAGAAATTTAGTTAAAACGATATGTAGACACTCATGGATGCATATGTGCATACTCTTTTCTTCAGAGTAGCCAAAGTTCTCTTTTTCCTTCTTGTGTCCTTGTTTTTATTTGATTATTATTTTACTGAAATTGGATGACTTTGGCCATATTACTTAGATGATTGCCTTATTCCCTTTAGGATTCCAATTTGCTTTTTAAAATTTTCTAACTTCTTTTGCTTTCTTCTGATTTTAATACTAATTCATGTGGACTATAAAATGAATATAAAGATACCTATTATTATTGTGGTATTAATGCCATCTTATTACTTGTAGTTATTACTGGGGGTTTTTTAAGGGGAAACTTTAGGAAGAGGGTTGATGTTATGCTTTAGATGGTGAGTTGATTGCAAGAAAGATTAAATATGTGTCCATTACTTACATATTATGGTTTTATCTATTGACTAAATGCAATTGAAAATATATGAAATTGCAGCAATTACAGGCACTCTCCTATAATTCCAGTGACTTAGGAGGCTGAGACAGGAGGATTGCAAGCTCACAGCCAGCCTCAGCAACTCAGCAAGACCCTGTCTCAAACTAAAAAATAAAAAAAGGGCTGGAGACATTCTCAGAGGTAGAGTGTCCCTGGGTTCAATCCCCAGTATTAAAAAAAGAAAAGATAATATATAAAATTAAATGGTTACAGAAATAATTCAGCATGAAAAAAACCTAAAGTTAGAAAAAAAAATTAATTGTGAATAAAATAATGCAGTTGAGTGAGATAAGGGCTGTTACCCTTTATTCTGGTAAAGGTCTAATGATTCAGAATTAGGAATGCATGCTCCATTTGTCAATGCTTCTGAAATCCAAGCTGTTGGTGTATTCAAATGGAAACCTCTTTAATGTCCTAGATATAATCTAATAAGGCGTGGGATGGAGGTAATGGAAAAATGACAAAAAATTTTTAGATAACTTTTTTAGTAATGCTTCTGTAAAAGGGAGGAAGGCATAGGATGTTAACAATTGTTCAGATTCCTCCAGTCTTCTAGTCCAGGCCTTCTGTTACAATGGGCTTAAGGAAAGCTGGTGGTAGCCTGGTGGCTCAACCTTGATACCAAGATCTCAGTGGCTGGCTTGTTGGGATGTTGTGACTGTGTCTTTTCAGAGTGATGAAGTACTAGAGCTTGCTCCCCAGTCTTTAGGAATGGCACAGAGTCTGCAACCTATAACCTAGGTCTGCTCCTGGGAATATGGATTACAGAGGTATGAGAACTTCATCTTCCCCAACCTCAGGGCAAGATACATTGGCTGTGATCTGCCATGGCTAGAGAAAACCACCGATTGTCATTTGTCTTGAACTGGCTTCCTCGTGGGGAAGATGCACACCAGCAGCTGTGACAGCTGCAGTAGTTACAGAAGTGAGCGTCCATTTCTCCACTGGTCATTTCAGAGCTCTTACCCCCAGGGAAAGCCTGACTCACAGAAGATTTGGGACATCAGTGCTTCAGGATTTAATTAGAGAAAGCCAACTCTGGAAGAAAGATGTCAAGTGGACATCTACCACGGTGAATAGGTGTGTCTGATTCATGAGGAATGACACAGAGGGGGAAGCTTGTTCAGAAAATTTTTCATTTTCTTGCTATTAAGAACTGAGAAAATTGGTGGAAATTTTATTTCATTTCTCAGAAAGGGTTAAGGTTTCTTTGGTCACTTCCTAGTGGCCTTTGTGAGTTCAGGCGGCTACAGTGGTTTAGCACAGCAAGGTGGAGAAATGTTTGGCACTTTAAAAAAAAATTATTAATATAAACTGGTAGCTCTAGGTAGATCAGGAAGGAAGTTAGAATGTGGGGGATGATTAATATCTTCTCTCATGTGGGGAAGCTCTCATTCTCAAACCCAAAAGAGTTATATTCACAGTTATGTTTGTCTTCCTATTAAAGTAACAGTTCTCTCTCCTCCTGTCTTATCTGTTCTGGGTAGAGGTAAGGGGTAAGGGAGGATTAAATATTGAGTGTGTATTTAGAGATCACCTTCCTACCTTTTGGTCTTCCCTTTAGTGACATTGTTTCTGTCTCTTAGGTAGCACTTTGGGGAAATAAAATCCATGTGAAACAGGCAGGGAAATCCCAGTTCCTTGCTCAGAGAGGGGTCTTAAAGGCATACCCCTGACATTGTACTTGCTGGTACAGAAACAAGACAGAGTGGCAACAGGAAATTCCTGGGAAAGATTTTTGTTCTAGGACATTCTTAGGTAGAAATTCTGAGGAAGGAATTCCGGGCAATCCCTGGTCAAAGGTAGAATAAAGGGAACATGCAGGAGACTCAGCCTGTCCATGTGAAGCTGCTGGACTAGTGAATTAACCAAGGAAGGGGAGGCTATTTAAAACCACACCAAACTTGATCAAGTACTGAATAGCAGAGGACTGGAAAAGACAAAATGTGTTTCCAGTGTTTCAAAAAACAGGAAGAGCAAAATGAACCTGTCAGTAGTTATACTCTCAATTTAAAGCTAACCTCAAGTGGAACTGTGGAAAAAACATTGTGAAAAAAAAAAAAAAGAGAGAGAGAGAGAAATGGGGAGGAGGCCTGATTAATGAGAGGGTTAAGTGGGTCCGAAGAATCAACAGTTTAATAAACCATACTTAAAAAATTACATTTATGAAATTGGGGGTAAAAAAGATGATAGAATTTGATAATGAAAATATTACACTAAAATAACGGAATTTATCCTGTGAAAGTGTCGCACTAAAATAACTGGGTTTATGGTTTAAAAAGTAATAATTAATCATGAATAATCAAAAAATTCTTGTAGGTTTTCAGCCCATGCCTCAGGGCTCATTAGACTAAGCCTAAAGTAGAGATTTCTCTTTTCACTTCTAACTACTACTTTTGCTTTCATTTTCATATTTAAAAATATTTGTAGTCCTATTATAGATTCAATTATTATTATTTTTTCTTTTTGCTATGCTAGGGATTGAACCTGGGGCCTCCTGCATTCTGGGCAAGAACTCTACCATTGAAATATGTTTATATTTCAGCTCCTTGAATAAAATCTGTCTGATTTTATTCTGGCTGCAGTAAAGTTGCTATGAATGGCTATTCATTCTTTCTATACTCAAAATTTTTATGATTCCATAATATTCCACCTGGAGACTGTGCTTCACCATATCTTGTGTTGAATATCAGATTATTTCAAAGATATTTTTGCTGTTCCGAATAACCTGCTATGAAAATCTTTGCATAATTACACCTTTCTCCTTGTTTTGGATTATTTCCTTGAAATTATGTTTGAGATAGGATGAGTGAAGGAAATGAACATCTGGGTGACTTTTTATCCTTAAGATTACTTTCTAAAACTTATTTTTCACATTGTGGAGGAAGAATGGATGTAGCCACCTGGGTTTACTGCCACTACACCAATGGAAGGATTCCCTTAAACTTAGGGCTGCTGGAAATGATTCTCACCTGAGTGATATTGAGTCATCTCCAAGGGAATCCTAGACTTACAAAAATACGTTTTTAATGAATTTCTGTAGAAAAAAGAAAGAAAACCTTTTTGCCAATCTGAAGCTTTAGATAGCTCTTCCTGGAGGGGTTTGTTTTTTTCCGGTTCAAATTATCTTATGTAATAGATTTGGGGCTGATATTCTTAGGAAATAAGTGAGATTTTAATGAATGGAATATTGTTTTAGATAAGACAGCACCTTAAGATGCCTTTCACATTGTGGGGGCTCAACACTGTGAGTAAATGAAATGTTGAGAGAAACTTGTTATTGACAGTTACCTTGAAGTGAAGTTTTCTTTTGGTCATGTGGTGAAAATTAGACTGTTCTGCTTGACGTTTCAGATATTTTTCCACCCAGGTTTTCTTAAAATGAGGTTTGCTTCTACAGTTCACTGTTACAGCTAATATTTGCAAATACTGTAACAAAAAACTGTTTAAACATGAAAACAAATATTCAATCTGTCACATCCTAACCCTTGTGGAAAGGAAAATACTTTAAAAAATGGGAATTCTTAATATTATAAATGGTTTGCAACAGAAACCATTTTAAAACTCACAACTTTAATAAGTGAAGGAGACAAACTGATATAAACCACACACATATTTAATGCATGAGGTCATCAGTCTCCTTCTCACCTTCAAAACAAAAGATTTCCCCTCTTCTCTAGTTTTTCTTTTTTCTTACTTGCTTTTTTTCCCTTTACTTTTCATTCTTTTTTTTTTTTTTTTTTTTTTGACAACCACGTCAAGTTTTCCTGGCTGTGGGTAGGGAGCAGTGCTCCAACTTTTAAGCTGTGTGAGAACAGTGAACTTGGTCAGCAAGGATCATTTGTCTCCAGTTGTCAACAAAGGCTTGTTTTACTAGGAACAATGACTACGCAGGTTTGTGCAGAGTGTTGTGTGCAAAAGCGTTAATCAGTAAGCAGCTTGAGCCATACTCAAAATCTCTTTTACATAGTTATTTTGCTCTTTAGGGGTGATTGTTGTTTCTGTCAATTGGCAGCATCTGAAAAAGAAGTTCATCAGTATGCCGGGAAGCGTTCTGCAGAGAGAGCTTGACTCAGTCCTCTGTTCCTTTCTTTTGGTTCTCTTTAATCAGTTTTCACCAACGCACGGCCCCGTTATTATTGATGTTTAAGTACAGCAAAGTGATTAAATGATAATGATCTTGGTTTCTATCCAAGATGAAAGATTTTGCTAGCTTTGGGAATACATCAGCGCCCTCGATGGAGTACATTTTTACATTCTCACACACACTCATATTCACACTCACAGAGGATCTTGGTTCCAGGAAGTACAGAAAGGAGGACTTGGCCATTGGGAAGGGTGCTAGTATAGAGCCAGCAAGAGTAACTGGGGGGTGAATGAATTCTTCTGCTCTGTTTGGCACTTACCAAAAGGACTGAATCACTACAAGAAACATTCCGAGCTTAGTTTCGAGCATCGCTGGATGACTAAGTTGTTACAAACCTAAAACTGATAAAAGTTCCATTTTGAGTCCTGAGCAGTGGCACACACCTGAGCCCTCTCCCTGTACACATATTTTAGAGATGCTTCCCAGATTTCCCTATTCAGTGAGCTCCCCTTCACATTCTTATTAAGTCTGATGGGTGCACTTTTCCTTGCCTAACGGAGGCAGGTAGGACTGAGGTCATGCAGCTGTGCACTAGTGTCTTTTTAAACTCTCCAGTCTTGGTGAGGGAGTGAAGAACTGGGACTGTGAGGTCTAAAGTTAGATAAACCTCTTTTGAAATAGGGGAGTGACCTTGAACAGGTTACTTAAGCTTTCCATATTACCAGTAGACAGATAATGAAGTTACATAGCAAATACTAATTGACCTCTCTTTGAACCAGTTGCTTGCTGTGTTGGACATGTGCTCATTTAATCCCCAAGGGTGTACTGAGGTACCTCTAGTTATACCTCAGCTTTACAAATGAGGACCCAGAAGCGTTTAGAAGTCTTGTTGCAGGTGACATAGCTAATATGTTGCAATCAAACTACTGAATTTATTGAACCCCATTCATTCCATGGTGCCCTCCTGCCTCTCCCTGGCCTTATAGACCAAGTTTCCTGTTTCTGAAAGACTGATGAGGTGGGGAGAAAAGGTTGACCAAGCATCTTCTCAGATCTAAAATTACCTTCTGCTTAGCTTCTCACCACTAATGACTAGGGAGTGGGGGTGGTGTGTTAGACCCACAGCAATTAACATCCTAACTGATCACTGGGCTAGTGGTTTGCAGCAAGTAGTTAAGTGTAGTGAGAATCAGAAAGGAAAACAAAGGCTGAGGCATCTCATAGAAGAACTTCCCTCAGGGAGGAGGCCATGAAGTAATAACACCAGTGACGTTACAGGTTCTAATGAGTCTCCTTCGCCAAAGGTCTTTCAGCAGGAAGTTGGGGGATGAAGATTTTTGCAGCTGGACCACAACAGTGTACCATGCCTTGGAGCAAGAATCTTTAGAAATGCCCCTTGGAGCATCTCATAAACCCTGCAGATTTCATTGACCTTGAAGGAAATGTTCCCTTGCCAAAGCTGGACCTGTTGAAGGAAATTCTGGACCCCTAGGGATTGTCAGTCCTTGAATAGTACCTAAAAAGACCCAGGAAGAAATTGGCTTTGGTACAAAGTATATACTTTTTGGAGTGGGTCTGCCTGGGTTGAGGGTTTCGTAGTGGCAATGGCTGGCTGTAATTTTTTTGGTGTTTGAAAGAAGACTATCACAAAATAAGCAATGGTTAACCAAGAGCTCAGCAAATCACCTCACCTATCAGGTTTGAAGATAGACACCTTCAAAAAAGGTGCCACCTATATGTTTATATTATTGACCAAAATGCAGTCAGCCAATGGAGCTCATCCTCCTTATTAACACAGGCATTACTGTCACTCATGGTAGTGGGGTCATGGGGGTGCGGTAGTTGACAGTATTCTAGAGAAGAAAAGATTCTGGCCCAAACACAAAAATATCTTGCCCCCACACTGAATCCACTCCATTATTATAGTATTAACAGTCTCCTCTTCAGGATGGATAAAGTTCTCTGGGTCATTGTAATCTATCACTTATTCTTATGTTAGTGCTGAATGTTTTATTCTTTTTTGTTTATTTATTTATTTTGGTGATGGGAGTGAACCCAAGGGCATTTCATCTCTGAGCTGTATGTATCTCTAGTCCTTTTAATTTTTTATTTGGAGATGGGGTCTTGCTAAGCTGCCGAGGACATTACTAAGTTATTGAGGCTAGCCTAGAACTTAGGATCCTCCACCTTCAGCCTCTTGCATCACTAGATTTCCAGAAGTTACCACAGTGTCTGGCTTTAGTGCTGAATGTTTAGATATGACTTAGTAAATGGAGGAAAACACAAAAGGATAGGAATAACATGGGTAGTTTCCTAATTTTAGATGCCTTTTAAAGTTCTTCCAAAGTCTTCATCTGTAATATGGGTACTTCTAGGACCATCTTAATGATAATAGTAATAACTTTTTTTGTCGTAGTCTGCCTTTTGTAAGTGCCTGTATAATGAAAGTTTCTTGTTTCATAACCCCCAAACTACTAGGGGTTATTATTTATGTTTTAAGTAAAACATTGAAGTTCAGAGCAGTTATCATGTTGCTCAGAGTCATACAGTAAATAAGTGGCAGTGTGAAGACAGGAACCTAAGAAGCATAGTGCTGAAGGTAGGTTTCTTTGCTTCATTTTAAAAAATGTTTTGAGTTGTGAAACAGTGAATTAAATAAATTTACACAACTATTTCTTATAAAAACACTAAAGTCATAAGGAAATTATTTGTCTTGATTTCTGGTAACTTGTGAAAGGTATTATTTCTGCAAATTGCCTATCGTGGAACAGAGGGAAGGGCTTTAATAGGAACATGGTGACAACACAGGTCCTTGACCAGTGTTGTTCCAGTCTTCCATTAGGCTCCCTTGAAGTGTATTCTTTAATAATACTTTCCTATGAGGATCTGGGAGTGGTAAAACTCTTGATCTTTGAGTCTGAAAATGTCCTTATTTTGGCTTCATGATTTGGCTTCAGTCCTCCTTCAAACTCACAGATCCACCACCATTCTTCAGTTCTTCTATTTTAGTTGAGCATAAAACTTTTGATTGATAGCTATTTTCCTCAGAACATTGATGATTTTATTATTGTTGGGTTTTCTTTTTGCTTTTAAGAAGTTTGTTAACCAACTAATTGTAATCCTTCTGAGAGTTTTGCCTTATTCTGATTTTTTTTTTTGTTTTACCACAGTGTTATTTGGGTGTGGGTATGTCTTTATCTTATTTATGCTTCCAAACTAAGAACTTATTTCTTTCTCAGTTCTGAGAGATTTGGCCAGATATTTCATCACTGTGATTCCCTCCAATTTTTTTTTTCTGAAATCATTATTTCATACATGTTAGAACCTGTTAATCTATTCCCAAATCTCTTAATTGAATCTTAATTTCAAAAAAGAGTATTTTCCCCACTGTGCTTCTTCTAGGTGAAGCAAGATAACACCTCCTAAGCATTATTTTTCAATTTAGTCTTCTTTTTGAATGTGTCAAGTATAGATTTTAACCCATATGTTGGATTTTTATAGTTCAGTTTACTATACTTTTACTTTCCAAGATTTTAATTTTTTTTTTATTCTTATTCTACTGTTTTATTTTCATAAATTTATGTTTATTTATAATGGATACTTCTTTATTCATGTCATTAATCATCCTGAACATCTTTAAAGTTTTTGTCTGGCTGGTCTATGAAATTAATTTCATTTGGGCTGAATTCATAACTTGATGGTTGATTTGACTTTCTTAGAATTAGATTCTTTTATGTGTTTTGGAATTTAGTTTGTGGGCTTAGTTTGAATGTAAGGGATTTTTATGTTTTTTTTTTTATTGTTTCTTTCTCTCATTCTCTCTCCTTTTGTGGTTTTTAGTGGTTTTACAGTTGCTTCCACCTAGTTCTCCTTGTCCAGTTGATAAGTAGGTATTACGCTGGTGTTCAATGTTTCCTTGCCCTTGAATGATTTGGGGACTATCACAGATTCATGGAACAATCAGGCAACCTGACTCAATTCTGCTCCTAAAACTTCTTTCCTTCTTTTCTTGGGTCCTAGCTGCTGATAAATCTGGAGACCAACATACTATGTCCTTCATTATTTTGTATAGCTTCTTTTTCAGTGTGAAAATTTGGATATCTGTAGAGGAAGGAGGAAGCCCCTTTCTCCCTCGTTGGCTTAAGTAGAAGGACAAATGCATCCCTGTGTCAGTTTGGAGAATTTGGATTCTTGTTTCTCTCAGGAGTCCAATTTTTCTGAGTCTTCTGCCTGCTTCTGGCTTGGGAGTCTTGCATTTTTTTTTTTTTTTTTTTGCCCTTGGTCCCATTTTTTAGAATTTCTATTTCTTTTCTGGTTAGTGGAGATTTATCTTGCCTTTGAGACTAATGATACTTACTGGTTTTCTTTTTTTTTAAATTAAAAATCGTAAATAAAAAATGTTTGGATCAGAGGAACTGTTTCTGAGCTTGAACTTAAGGGCTGCCTTGACCTGCCCCGCACCATTTCACTTTCTTCCAAATCCTTTCCAAGGAATGTTGAGGTACTATTGTATTGCTGTTTGCCTGTTCTTCCTTCTCTTGCAGAATTGCTTTAGTAAAGAGATTTACTTTCTTCCTGGTGTTACCAGGATTGGGCAATATTCAGAATAAATTTCAAAGCTCCACCTTCAGTGTAAATGTCAGTGTTATCTCAAGTTAGGGAGAATAATATTAAGAAGTAAGTAAGTTTACAGAAATTATTCTCATGAACCAATTTTCAGGAGATGTGACATTTGATATGATGTGTACTCAAGTATAAACTTCTACTTAGCTTTCATGTATGTTATGAAATAACTGAAAAAGCTTCATGGGTTGTTAGGGGCTTCTTTCTTCCTTATTTTTTAAAATAAGAAATAAGACTGTAATAAAAATTTTTTCATCCAAGTTTTTAGAAAATCAAATATTAATAAAACTGGAAATATTTTATGAATCTTTTTCACATCTTAATAAATGTGAAATAACCAAGGGAACCAGAGAATATTTACACTTCAGGGCACTTCTAAATGTGCTTTACTCTCAGAAGCTTCTTCAGTCCTCCTTTAAACTCACAGATCCACCACCATTCTTCAGTTCTTCTAGTTGGTGTTGCTCTTTTGCTTGGATCCTGAATGCTGGTTGTTGGTCATGATAATCAACCAAAGTTAGATACCTTGACATTCTTTACTCAAGTATTGTAGTTTAATATTAACCATTGCATTTAAAATTCTTACTTATTTTAAATTATTCCCCCCTTCTTTTTTTCCCTGGCAGTACTGGGGATTGAATCCATAGGTGCTCAACCACTGTACCACATCCACAGCCCTTTCTTATTTTTTATTTTGACACAGGGTCTCACTAAATTGCTGAGGCTGGCCTTTTGTGGTCCTCCTACCTCAGTATCCTGAGCCACTGGGATTATAGGTATGTGCCACTGTGCCCCAACTCATTTTAAATTATTCTTAAAAATTATTTAAAAAATAGGTACAAGGCAAATTTTTCACACAAATTAAAAGGAAGTTCAGTGAAAGCAAGTCTCTGCAATTCTGGCCTATTTCCTCAGGCCTCATCCTCTGAGAAGGCCAGTACTGTCTTCTTGCTTATCCTCTCTGAGATTTCCTATGTATGTGTGTATATATACCCTTTTATTCATAGACTGTAACATATTAATAACATCTTTCTGAAATATTTTTTTTATAACTCACTGTTTATTTTAGAATCCATTCCCTATCAGTGTATGTGAATCTGCCTCATGATTGCATTAAAACAATTAACTGCTGCTAGATTTTTAATACTCAGCGACTCATTATGTAGGAACTGTTAATGTCCATGACACATTTGCTTTATTTAAGAGTAGAATGAACTCTCTTTGCTTCCATTGTGAGAAGATTTAGAAACTTCATGTTCAGAAAAATAACAGCAGAGTTTCCCTGTGTGGAAGTCAGCTCATAGGCCAGCCCTTCAATTCTGTATTTTCAACAATAGGTGGCACCAGCAATTTCTGTATTGGGGCTGTATGGAGATGGAATGCATCATCATTTTGATCATTTTTCATTTCATATCGTTGTATTCACAGATTATTAAGAGCAAAGATGTGTTTACCTGAAAGCCTGGAGGCTTGCACAGGCATGCATACGTACAGAGGGGATTAGGAAGCACTTTGTAGAGAGGTCCCTTTAACAGGATGCTGCATCTCTTCCCTCTCCCAGCCCGTATTTATAGCAGACATCCAGTGAGACCAGACATTTAGCACATTAGATTTCACTAATTATGAGTATGATTTTATATGAACAAAAATATATCTTTTGAGATTTATTTTGGTGGAAATTTGGTCTTGGCCACATATGTGAATTTTTCATTGCAATGAGGTTCTGTACTCTCAAGGGTTCAACTTGTCAGATTCGAATTGACAGTTCTCCATCTCAGCCCTGAACCCTCCCCCATACTTCCTGTCACTTGTGCCTAGACATCCATCTGCATTTAAAACACAGCATTTTAAAACTAAATTCATCATTAGTCTCCAGAGAGCAATTCTTTCTTTCTGTTGCCACCTTAAATTTCTCTCCACTAATTTCTAATTCGTCTTTCAAAATTTTTCCTTTATTTCTGTTCCTTGGCAATACAAGGCTTTGATCCTGTTGTTAGGAGGTGATTATCCTGGCCACACCCCTTTTGTTCACGTTAAGTATGGGGAGAATAATTCTTCCCGCTTGAGGCTGGGAAACTGATACCCTGGTCCTCAACAGTGTTTTCTAAGTTAAATGTGTATGGATCCCAATAAACCATGTGATCCCAAATAGATTTCGACAACACTTTCTGATGTCATCATCTCTTTGCAGAAATCCCTGGGGTCTGTGGGCAGACCCTGGAGATAAGGAAGTGAAGGGAGGTTCCTCAGCCCCAACAGTTTAGTTTTTAGTTGAATTAGCATTGCTCCTCTCTTTCTTTTCCTTCCTGAAGGCAGCACATATCTCTTTTACCTGGCATCATGCTTTGGGTTCATAACAAGATGACACCTGTGAATTTTTGTCTTTATTGAAACTTTTGATAGTATAGAAGTTCCAGGTTGGCCTGCAATGTATCTTTATGCCACTGTCTTATACATTCCAGCGTTCTTCAAATCTTCCTTTGTGTTCTGTAATTAGTATTGGGCCTATAGAGTTACTGACTTCTTTAGATATTCGAGTCACTCTTCCTGTCATTAGTAAGAAACTCATATGGAACCAGCAGAGCACACATTCAGAATCATGAATAATCTTTGCACCCGAACCTTTTTGACTGATCTGTCCCCTATTTTGCCACGATGTCAGGACAGCACTCCATACCAAAGAAGTTGTGATGCAATCCTGTAGTTGTGGCCTCCTCCACCAGTCTTGCTTCAATAACTCTTCTTAATTTCCGGCTCAAGACCATCATTATGTCGGTCTAACTTATTTTAAAAATAGTAATATAACATGACCCAAAACCTTCTTTGGGAGTATGACAAATTCAACCCTGACTTTCTGGGACCAGGGAAGATCAACTACCTCAGAGAGGAATACCCAACCTGAGGAAAGAAAAGAAAATAGGATGCTTGGTGAGATTACCATCTGCTGCCGAGAAACAGCTGAGACTTCTGCACCCTCCCTCCTCAGCCAAGAAAGAGACAGAACTGCTGTGTCATTCTTCTTCAGACCTCTCTCTACCCCTGACTTCCTACCTGCTTGCTAGGACTTTTGTTTCTCTTCCCAGAGTGCCCCTGACCCTTATCATCACCAGATCTCATCTGCATATGCTTGAGATCACTGCGTACCCCTTAAAGATAAATGATTCTGATTCCTTTTTAAATGGGTGGGTTGATTTTCTAGGAATTTATTTCAAACTAATAATAAGTCACCAATTCCAGAGGGCACGGTATAAACTGGACACTTTGTACCCATTGTCTTTATGGTCCTCATCAGCAACTCTGTGAGGTTATCTCATTGCTCCCATCCCGTTTTGAACCACGATTCAAGAGAGTTAGGTCACTTGCTTTAAGGTCATGTAGATAAGCGGTGGCCAGAGGAAGGAGACTTGGCTCTTCTCTGCATACCTTGCTATTTCCCAACTTTGAAGCAGTTCTATAAAGTTCTACTTCAGAAAGAAGCAGGAAGCCATACAATTTTCTTATCTTGAACCCTGCTTAGCTCGTTTTTTAGTTTTTACTCCCTCTTAGGCCTAACGGGGTTTTCTTCTGTGAGGCCAAGTTCCAGCCTAGGCAAAGTGCCCTTTAATCTTTACTAGGAAAAGAACTAAAATTATTTGAGTTTCGTAAGTTATCTCTACTGGTAATTTCTTAAAATTTTTTTTAACACATATTTATTCTAGTGACTGTGTGCTAAAAGTAGGCATAAAGTTGTTAAAAAGACATATATGGACCTGGATTCAGGGAGTTTTATGGATTAGTTGGGGATAATGCAGGCGATATATGTAAATAAGAAAAAATAATTAACCGAGTAAAAGACCAACTTAACTTCTATTCATACTTACTGTCAAGGTATTAGAAAGCAGAATTAACCTATAAAAAGATATTTATATGAATATATTGTGTCATGGGCAGGAATTAGTAGTCAAACCATTTAAGTTTTTGAAGTTAATTAAAAGAAAATAGTCAAATTTCTGATAATGATTTAGATGTGCTGGAACATTACTTATTACCCTCACATTATATCTATTTTTAATTCTGTTAAATTGATAAATTCATGTTAAAATGATAATATTTCAGGTAGATGGTACTAATAAGTATTCTTATAGTCCTAAAACATTGAGTTAGAAAATTTGGGGTTGTTTTGACCTCCTCCTCCTTCATTTTCCCTGAAGAAATTAAAACTCAGAGAAATTTGCATATGCAGTCTTTTCCTTACTTCCCAAATTCATGATTCGTAGGATGAATAGACTGTGGTTTATTCGAGGTCTCAAGAGTTCAGGTTGTCAACATATCACCCTCTCATACGTTAGAAACGTCAATGATTTGGAAATTAATGTGATTTGAACTTTCTGCTTCTTTCCCTTAGATGTGGTCTAAGTACTGTGAGTTCATCATGAAGAAGCAGTTAGTTGGATCTTCTCTTAAGCTTGTCTTGTGTAAATTTCATCTACTACTACTCAATGGTCTTACTCTAGTTCTAGTGACTCAAGAGGCAGTTTTACTCTGTGTGAGTATTTTAGCAGACCACATTAAAGCATTTATGTTCCTTGTTAGGTCGCAGGAATGAGTTTTCTTAATGCTATCACTGAATTCCAATGGAGGAAATAAATTACTCATGCATTTTCTAATGTTTAAAAAATTTTCCAGAGTCTTGGTTGTCTAGTTCTCATCGTGTAGAGAGGTTCCATTACCGAAGACTCATTGATATCATTTTCACACACTGGCTGATGCTACTTAGAAGATCAGCCTAATAAAAGTTTTGAGTCATAGAGCCTGGCTCAGAATTTCAAAGGGTAAACTATATGAGAGACAATCTTTTGTAGTTATGGGGAAAATGCTAGAGCTGGAGGGTAAAATAAAACGAATCAGGAGGAGGCCACAATTCTCAGGGCTGAGATGGAGAACTGTCAATTCAAATCTGACGAGTTGAACCCTTGAGAGTACAGAATCTCATTGCAATGATAAATTCACATATGTGGCCAAGACCAAATTTCCACCAAAATAAAACTAATCTTATCTTGCTAACTTTGTATATATGGGTACGATAACTTACCTGAGCCTTGTTTTCTTTATCTGTACAAATGAAGACAGTCTTGAGGATGCCTGCTGTAACTCTCATCATTGTTGAGAAAAAGCAAATCAAATCACAAGTGTATAAAGCTCACTTGAAAGATACTACACAGATATATGTGAATGTAAGGGTTTAAAAATATTGTAGTAATGATAGTGATACTCAAAATGACAATTTTGATCTAAATCTTGGCATAGGATTATATATATGAGAACATTAAATGGGTGCTTGGATGCTTTTATGTGTTGGTATAGTGACAGTGTTGAAAAATGCAAGTCACTAAAGGAATGATTTTGCTGTTTGAGATTAATGCCAGTAAAAAGTAGCTAGAAGCATCACCTTTATTTCAAAAAGGGTTAAAAGCTGCTTTAAAAACAGAAATAACTGAAAGCAATGAAAAACAGCTAAGTGAGGACATGGGAGAAGAGAAAATGGGATGAAATAAAGGATGAAGTTAGGACCCAAAATGCATCTCAGAAGGCCATGTTCCATTTGCTAGAGGTGAGTCAGAGGTTTGGCTCCAAGTTTTCCTGAAGCCAAAGCGATGAGGGGAACAGTGTCAGATGTATGAATCATGGTGAAATAGTGAAGCAAGGCTGTTCCTAATGAGACACAAGACAATGATTTTCCCAGGGACTCTTCCTAAAGAGGACAGTGAATGATAAACAACATCCTCTAAGACTTCTCAGTGGTAGATGTTCCTAGGATTTTTGAAGCTGTTATTGGTATGACTGCCAGGTGAAAAATTATTGAAAAATTCTATGTTTGCAAGCCTTTATTTTCTTTGTTAAAATCATGATTTAATGTATTTTAGGATTAGAAATACTCTGAGATCACCTTGGTCCCTTTTGTTTCATAGATTAGGAACTGAGTCCTCCCTGCACCAAGTTGAAACTCAAGGTACTCTGTGGGTTTGTGGATCCACATAAAAATAGTTTGCTCTGAGCCAATTCTGTGTGATCATGAGAGCTTTCCTGGTCTCAGTATAAATACAATTTGGCACTTTCAGCATGTTTCTAATTGTGAGTTTAGCAGTACACTGTGGGAATTTTTTTCTGACTGCTGCAAAAGAGTAGAGAGCTATTGAATTTGAGGGCATTTTCTCATATTTGTTTGTTTGTTCTGTTTTGTTTCACTATGGAAGCTACCAATATGCCTGCAAAATTGGATCTGAGATTTATAGAGAACAGGCCTGCGTATAGAAATTTGCCACGTTTTAAGTTATACTGTGTGGGCTACCCCTCCTCCTAAAGAATTCTTAATACTCATAACCAAAAAATGTAGAAAAGCATCAATATTTTTAAGCAAATAAAAAAATCCCCAAACCCTCCTTTTGAAATATAGATGGAATTTTAAAATAATTGGCCAGAAACTGATAGGAATCTTTGGTCAGCTTCTAGAGCAAACTTGTTTGCTCATATTCATAGACAGTGACTTCTGATGTGAGTATTGGTCATTCAAGAGGTTCCTGTGGTGTTTCAGAGGTGGATTAAAATAATCTTCTCTCATTAGGGAGCTTAGAGCAACCCAAAGAATAAACAGGTGTCCCAGCTGCTATAGAAAATAAAGGTGGGTCCTCAAAAAGATCAGGCTACAGGGTGGATGGGTATTAGAGGGGCCTGGTTCTTCATGGTTCATTTGTGAGGCAGTCTGGTTGTGTCTTTGAGGGAGATGAATTTGGGGACTTTGAACCTAGGGGCCGTGGATTAAAGAAATGACATATGTACAACTCATAAATATATCGATATGTATTAGATGAGAAGTCACAAATCAGTGCCACCAACAAGATTGCCCAAAGTCACACAGTGGAAGACCAGGCAGGCCTTGAGTGGCCTCACTCCAGCTTGGAGCTATGTGGGGATGTGCTGGGGTGGAGAGGCAGGAGAGTTGGTACAGAGATGAAATGCCTTCTTCCACTTGTCTCTTTGTTTCCTAATTTGTAAAATTAAAAATTTTGGACCACATTATCTAAAAGCACCTTCATGAATACAAAAAGATTTCCCCTGTGAAGTGTGGGTGTGGGAGATGTAGGTATTCAAAAAGTGATTTTTCTGTTTTCTGGAAAGATCCCAGCCTATTTGAGAAGGAGTGTTTTTATCCTCCTCTAATTTCCTAGGGAACAGCAGTTAAGGTAGTAAACCTGAGGGCTACTGAGATAAATAGAACAGGGGCATAATCCATTATTCCCCTTCTGCTCAGTGTAGCCTTGTAACTGAACACATTGGCCCAAGGAATGATACACTGCCCCTTTTAATTCTTACTGGCAGAAAAAATGAATTTGATGTCTTTTATCTCAAACATGTGTGCTTGCTAAGCCAGTTTGTTAAGATATAAAGGATATACATAATTTTCCCCTCAAATTGCTAGCTCATAGTTAAAGTATAGCACATTCTCCAGGACTCGATGCTTCCCAGATCTGGTCCAGGTGATACTTTTATTCTTGCTTTTAAAGTAGCACATTGTTTTCTCCTCTCTTTTTTTTTTTATTTGGCGCATTATAGTTGTATGTAATGGTGGGATTTGTTGTTACTTATTAATACGTGTACACAATACAACAATGTAATTTGGCCAGTGTTCCTCCTCTGTGCCTCCCACCTCCTCTCCCTCCTCCTACCTCCTCCTTTCTGTATGCTACTGATCTCCCTTTGCTTTCATGCTATTACCCCCACTCTTCTTTTCTCTTTTCCTCTCTAGCTTCCACATGCTAGAGAAAACATGGCTCTTGACCTTCTGAGTTTGGCTTATTTTGGTTAGGATAATGTTCTCAAGTTCCCTCCATTTTCCTGCAAATGTCTTAATTTCATTTTTCTTTGAGTGAAACTGAATTGTGTACATATACCACATTTTTTCTTTTGTCTGTTCTCCTGCTGATGGACATCTAGGCTGGTTCCATAGTTTGGCTATTGTGAGTTATGCTGCTATAAATATGGGTGTGCATGTATCATGGTAGCACGAGGACTTTAATTCTTCAAGATAGGTACCAAGGAGTGGTATAGCTGGGTTATATCATGGTACCATGCCATATGACCTAGTCTTGGGGGTTCCTAATCTTTTCAGAAACCTCCATAATGATTGCTATAGTGGTTGCACTAATTTACAATCTCACCAACAGTGTAAAAGTGTCCTTTTCCTCCATATTCTCTCCAGCATTTATTATTGTTTGTATTCTTTATAAAATTTTTTTTACATATATGACAATAATGGAATATGACTGCCATTCTGACTGGTGTGAGATGAAATCTCAGTGTAATTTTGATTTGTGTTTCCCTAATTGCTAGTGATGTTGAAAAAAATTTTTAATATATTTGTTGGCTACTTGTATTTTTTTCTTTTGTGAAGTGCCTGTTTAATTCATTTGCCCATTTATTAATTGTTTTATTTTGGTTTTTTGGTGTTTTTTGAGTTCTTTATATGTTCTAGATATTAATCCTTTGTCAGAAGTATAGCAAAGATTTTCTCCCATTCTGTAGATTCTGTCTTCACATTCCTAATTATTTTCTTTGCTTTGCAGAAGCTTTTTAATTCGATGCCATCTCATTTATTAACTCTTGGCAGTATTTCCTGGGTTTTAGGAGTCCTAATGAGAAAGTGTTGTCTGTGCCTATATGTTGGAGTGTTGACCCTACATTTTCCTCTAGGAGTTGCATAGTTTCTGGTCTAATTCCAAGATCCTTGATCCATTTCAAGTTGATTTTTGTGCAAGATGAGAGATATGGGTCTCATTCTTTAAAGTAGCACTGTTTTTTGACATGAACATCTAAAAACACCTGCTTACTGAATTAGTGATTTCTGCATGCATTTGATACTAGATCGTGATTTGAAACGTTTGGCAAGCTCCAGTGCTGAGAGATTAAGCAGAGTCTTGGCTGGGCCCATTTTTGTTTATTGTAGGTGGTGAGTGTTAAGTGATTCACAAAAGAAATGGCCAGGTAAACAAGAGGGGAAAGGATGATGGGCCTATTCTAAGCTTCTTATTTTGGCTTGCCCATTTTCCTGGGCCCTCTGATGATTCAGTGTAAGAACTGGAAGAACTGAGTCATGAGGAACCTGATGCAGAGAAAAATTGTCTTTTAGATAGGTGGGTAGTGAGAGAGAGATTGGTAGATAGAACAGTATTTTGTTTGAGGGTTATAACAGGAGAAGAGAAAGGAAGGTGAACTCTGCTTCTCTGTGTGGAGAAGTTATGGTCCATAATGGCTTAGATCTGTACAGCATTAGAGCTTGCAAAGTGATGTCACACATATTTCACTGATCCTGAGGAGAGCAAAGAGAGAGAAGGAGAGGAGCTAGATGTGGCACTGGCAGCATGAGTGATCAAAACAGAGATATTTGGAGTCTCCTTTGGGGCCTGTGGCAAAGCTCCAACCTTATCCTTCCAAGAGCTAAAATAGCTTTTTCCTCTTTCTACTTCTGGTTCTGTCCACTGGCAGTTGATCTGGTCCCAACATGCTTTATAAAGACACACACACACACACACACACACACACACACACACACACACACATGGTGGAGGTTGGACTTCTCAATAAATAACATAAAGTGTCTTGGGTTTGCCATGCAGAAGGATCTCTTGTGTCCTAAATGAAGTGTTGCATGGGAGATGGAGATATGGTAGCTCTGGGTTCAGGTTTTTGCCTCAAACTGGAGACAATCTATTGCCTGATTCCAGACATCAGTTCCCTCTTCCCTCTGTGGGGAATTTCACCTAGGTCACCTCTGGGATCCCTTTGAAGAGCTTAGAGATAGTTCCCAGCCCCAGGACTTCTAAAGATGCTACCTTTTCAGACTCTCTGATTGCTATCATCATGTGCCTTGGCCTCTTCTAGTCACTGGAGATCCTCACAATGCTTTTCCCAAACATTTCTGTTCCTGGTATTTCCATGTGTCATCTTTGCCCCTTTTTCTTACAGTATAAACATATGTTAGCCAAAGACAAGTGTTAGATTTCTCCATCCTGTGTGCTAGTAGCTCTTTCTTCAGACACTGCTAAATATCAAAGGAGATTTGTGTGTGTGGGTGGAAATCAGTTCAGATACCTGAATTAAATATACAGAAATTTCAAAGCCTTTTACTTCACTAATTGATCTTTATATTCTTATTCATCTAAAGAGAATGGGGAAAAATATTTTCCAGCTAATACATGGACTCTGTACTATACATGTGTTTTGCACATGCTTGAGTTTCGAAGAAAATGTCAAATAAAAAGTAATTTATTTCTTTCCCTTTTCATTTGATACCTATATATTTTTTGTTACCTTTTCTGTTTTGAAATAATTGTGAATTTATAGAAAAGGTGTAAAAATAATACAAAGAATTCCCATATGCCCTTAACCCAGATTCCCTGTATTTTAAAATTTTGTCTGATTTTTACCCTATCATCCTCACTCTCTACTCTTCAAAGATGTCAAGAGTTTTGACCTACATATTGCTGTTTTTTTCCTGAATCATTTAAGAGTAAGTTGTAGTCATGTTGTCCTAATACTTTGAAAAATACTTCAGTGCAAATTTCCTAGAAAAGAAGAAAAAGGAAATTCTTTTCCATTTTTCCCTTTCTTTTTGCTCCAAGATCCTTCTCTGTAGTGTCTTTTAATCAGGCATAGTTCTTTTTTGGTTCTGGGGATTAAACCCAGAAGTGCTTAACCATTTAGCCACATCCCCAGCCCTTTTTATTGTTTATTTTGAGACAGAGTCTCACTAAGTTGCTTAGGGCCTTACTAAAGTGCTGAGGCTGACCTTGAACTTGCAGTCCTCCTACTCAGACTCCAGAGTTGCTTGGATTATAGGTGTGCACCACCATGTCCAGCTGGGAAGTAGTTCATTGCTTTTTTTCTTTTGATAACTACATTTCTAAAGAGCACTAGCTACTTTGCCAATGTTGCCTGATAGTGAGGCCCAGGTTCTGTACTCTGGACAGCAATATGTCAGACATGATTATTGTCCCCAGTGCATGAAATCAGTAGGGGTTGATTTGTCCAGTGCTATGGGTGTGAATTTCTGTTCTTTTGCAAAGATAGTGTGTGCCCTGTTTCTCCACTGGAGAGGTTAGTAAATATTTTGTACCCATGAATTTTTAAGTGATTAATAAGGATTTGATGTGGAACTATTTTAAGATTTTTAAATATATTTTCCTCCATCAAATAGTTGTGCTATTTGTGGATTTTTTTTTTTCTTTTTGGTACCTGGGATTGAACTCAGGGGTATTCCGCCACTGAGCCATACCCCCAACCCTACTTTGTATATTATTTAGGGACAAGGACTCACTGATTTGCTTAGTGCCTCGATTTTGCTGAGGCTGGCTTTGGACTTGCAATCCTCATGTGTGCCTCATCCTCCTGAGCTGCTGGGATTACAGGCATACGCCACCATGCCTGGCCTGTTTGTGGAGTTTTTAAAAAAAGGTATTTGTAGTTTTTCATCAAAAGATGCTTGCAATAGTGATGACTTTAAGGTCAGATTATTAACTGGTGGTGTTTTGTTTCTGTGTTCACCATGGGTTTGAAAGAAGTGACTGACTTTTAAATATTTGAATAATGGTTTAAGACTGATGAGCTTGTTCACACTTATTGAAGAGTGAGTTAGTAGTGCTTTTCAGCATTTTTTTTTGTATCTTGAAATGCGTAGAACTTGGTGATATTTATACTCTATACAGTTCAATGATTATGATTTGTATCAGATGCAGTCATTGGGCCTGGGGGCAGTGGGTGATTACCCTTGACTTGTTATACCTGTCACTTAGAAAACTCTGAGTTGGAACATGGCACTCCTAAGCTGGAAGGATAGTTCTAAGACTTATACCTTGTGTCTGTAGCTTGTGTGTCTGGTATTGGTTAGATCTGTAAGTTGATTTGTGCAAGTGGTCACAAGGGAGACTGTGTAAGAGAACATAGATATCTCATGACAATACACTGGCATATAGGTGCAGGGCTCAAAGTACTTGGCTATAATTAGCAGAGTATTCACTACTCATCTCCATTATTGGAGGATTAGGGTAAATCAGTCAATCAATCGATTTCTGTTCTAAATAATTCATTTATTCATTCAGCAGTTGTCTTTATGTACTAGGCAGTGTTGGAGATAATAAGGATACAGTGATTACCAATTTTGACTTTCATGGGACTCACATTCTAGAAGAGGAAAAAGACAATAAAGAAACAGAAGGGATTGTTTCAGATAGTTCCAGCACTATGCCAAAGATAAAGCCATGAAAGTTTTTTAAGGTGGGAGGGAGTGGGATGCTAGCTCTGATTTACATTTGTTTTGAAAGATAAGTTGGGCTCTTATATGGGGCACGGATTTTGGGAGACAGAATGGTTGTGAGTGACTAAGAGAAAGACAATGATTTAGAATTGGCTGCCCAATATGGTAGCTCCTAGTCACACATGGATGTTTAAATTACTTCAGAGTTAATCAACTTGGAAAAAGATCAGGATTTTTCTCATTTGTACTAGCCACATTTCAAGTGCTCCATAGAAACATGTGGCTAGCCTCTACCATATTGGCCAGTACTTACATAGAACATTTCCATCAAAAATTCTATTTGGCAACTCTGGTTTAGACCTTGGTGGTTGTATTGGAGATACGGAGACATAGGTGGATTTGTGAAATTTTACTAAAGACTGGCTGATTGCTAAAATGTATTGATAGAAGGAAAGAGAAATTAAGGATGATGTTTGGCTTTTTGATTTGAGCATCTGGGTAGATGGATAAGACTGAGGAGCAACAGGACTGGTCATAGGATTAAGAGTTCTGTGTTAGATATATTATGCCAATTTTTTTAGAGCAGAATCTTAAGTCAATCTTAATGGAGGTAGGAGAAGGAAAAGTTCATTTTGATGAGCTTTTCAATCTCATAGCAGATGCTAAATAAGTCCCATATGTTTGTAAGTCTCATCTTGTTTTAATTTTAAATAGTCCATTATTGTCTGTTGGTTGTTTTATTAAATACTATTTCATGCTGCTGCAGAATTTAATTCCACAAAAATCCCTTTGTTTGTTTTAATTTTGTTTGAATTGTGATTTGGGATGCCAACTGAAAGTGACCAGAAAATGAGGAATTCTCTTTGTTCAAGAGTTACTTTTCAAGGGACCACAGGCATAGGACCTTAGCCTGGAGCCTGTAACAGGTAACTTTAAATGCCTACTGGCCTTGCCTTTTTTGGAGCTTTTAATACTCTAAAATATACAGATAAAGTGCATCTTCTAAAGAGGCAACTGTGGGAAGATGAGGGTACTGTAAGCGGACTTCCTTTAAACCATGACCTTTCTTGGTCTCTCTACAGAAAGGTGAAACTTTCAGACACATGGACTGTCCCTGGGCAGTACATTGTGTATAAGTGCATGTGCTTGAAGTTTTTCACTCTTAGCATGTCTGCTTGCTGATGTTGCCTTGTTTGGGAGGAGTCAGATGCCTGCCTGTAGGTAGGGTGAGAGACCATGTGCTGACAGTAGGGAAGACTGAACACTTTTTTTTTCTTTTTCTTTTTTTTTATATGCCACAATGCTTTTATGGTTAATGGCCTACAACTGAGTATGCCATCTGAGCCAAGTGAATGAGTTCACATCCCTGCTCTATTCTTTCCTGAACATGTTCTTCTGAAGCATGAAAGTCTTCTTTAGCTGCTAGGGTTTCAGGTTCATCACTGTTGTGCTCATGAACCAGTCACCCTGGTGCCCCACTTCATGCTTCTGGACCCCACTTAATTGTTCTGTGGGAGTGGGGCAGATCACAGAAGGGGCTGACAAAAGCAAACTAGAGTTAACTTTGGAAACGTGACCTTCTCTTTTGTTCACTTCACTCTTCCATTTTATAGAATCACAGTTCCTGGTCGCAGTGATCCCCTTAATGTGTCTTCCTTCCCCTTTGAATGTTCACTTATTAATGTATTGAGGTCTTCGTTCTCTCATGCTGTTGTACATATCAGATTGATTCCAGTTTGCTGTTCAAGAGAGGAGGGGTTTTGATTTTAATATAATGCATGTGACATTCCTCATCTGCTTCATCTCTTTTTGTGGTGACAGGCCCCTCCCCCACATCCGTTTGTCAGAGAATGAATATTTACAGAACTATAGCTATGTAAGAACAAACTTACCAGGAAAATTGGGGAGTTTGGAAACTTGAGTCCTAGACCTCATGGGACTTTGAGTGAACTGAAAAGCTTAAGAATACTGGGCTAGCACTGAAAACAAAGAACAACCAGGTATGCGTCTTAGTAAATTTATGTGTCAGCCAGACCTTGACTGTCTTCAGCCGTTTTTCAGAACCACTGCTGTGGGTCTCTAAGTCCAAAGAACTGGCCAATTCAACCCACATTTTCTTCTTGCATGGAATTAATTTAGAACTAAAGAAGAAAAACTGTCCTGGCATATGTCTATTTAAATAGAAGAAAAAGTCAAAGTCTTTTTTTTAAAAAACAATCTTTTCTGAGCATATGTAATGAATTTATGTGGACATGATTTTCTCAAACATTAGGAAGGCCACAATGGGACATCATACCAAAAAACATGGTGCCCAGCATGTTAGATTTGAATCAACAATTTTATTAGAAATTTTGATTTTTAAATTTTTATATGTTTATTCCTATATTGCCGAACCATTTTTGAAAAAGGATTTTGAAAACATCTGAGTTTTCCTTTCTTTTAAAGACAGGCAAATACCAACCAAGTATTGTCATACTATTGAAGAAGACAGATATTGAAAGCTGGAACATGACTTTGTAGTAACACAATGTTATGGGGAAACTTTGAAGTGGTTAAATTACACAGACATGTTTTCAGAGTCTATAGCCTTTGATAGGTATTGGAAATGGAAGCCGATGATGGGAACATTCATTGCATAGAAATTGAATCGCAGAAAGATGATTCCATGGCATAGACCCAGGCAATGGCATTAATGAGAAGCTCCAGGGTTTCTGATGCTTGAAAAAGGAAAACAGAGCATTGGCAAATTCAGGAATACTTTCTTAATGGAGTTACAGTAAGGCCAACTTTTTTTTTCTTCACCATAAATGATAGGTCATGTGTTACCTCTGCAAAACTTGCAATCATCCTTAACAAAAGAAGGGAATTCCCTGAGTATATGTATTTGTATTTATGTGTGTGCGCGCACACACACACACACACACACACTGGCAGTCCTATGCCCAATAATTGCATGTGGAAGTTTAAACCAATTAACAGAAAACTTTGAGAGTTTTTCACACTGAGTTGTTCCTCCTGTAATTGTTTACTCCAGGGAGGATGCCTGAAGTGATCTCAGAGAAGTTGTGTCGTTATTTTCACAAGACTGAAATTTCAGTCTCTCTTCTTTCCTTTGCTCTTAGTGAACCTATATACAAAACAACTAATACTGTGAGGGAAGAGCTATCATTTTTTTTTTTTTGTTACAGAGCCATTAGGCTTTTTCTTTTTTTTCCCTTTTTTTTAATTGATTGTTCCAAATATTACAGAGCTCTTGATAAATCATCTTTCATACATTTGACTCTATTGGGTTTTGAACTCCCATTTCTACCCCAAATACAGATAGCAGAATCACATCTGTTACATACTCACATTTTTACATAGCAGATTAAGACAGTCACTAATATGCCATTAAGAGCTATCATTTTTATTCTGATGATCATAAAGGACTTTGCCAGTGCAGAGTACCATTCTGTTCACTCCCATTGAAATCTCTAATTCAGGTGAAATGGGCAAATATTTTAAAAGTCCAGTTGAGAGTATTGGTGAATCTTCCCTTGGATAAGTAATTAGCATGAGTTACATAACACTGACTAGCATTGTAAGGCTAACTTTTTTTCTAAGCTTACAAAAAGCATTTTATATTCTGACATGTTTCGCAGCTACATGATTTTTAATCTTAATGGTGTTTAGAAGCCATGATAGCTAAGGGAATTTTCATTTTATTTAAGATGTGAAATTATGAAATAACCTTGGTCTTCAGTAAGAGTACAGCATCCTCAGATAATTTATGACCAGGGATAAAGAACATTGAAGAATCTAAAGAAAATCGAAAGAAAGAAAGTGACACTCGTGGCTCTCCCCGAGTTGTCTTTGCTATATTACATGAAGTTTCTCTTGTTTTTCCTGGTGTGGGAGCTTGTGGAGGGCAGACACTTTTGGATTTCTGTCCTGGTGCTTTGTATAGCCCTGGCATTTAGGGAGATGCTCAGTTAATGTGGAGTGAATCTAAATGTACAACAGAAGATACATGCTGCAGGTGAGATTTTGATTGGCCACTGGTTCTGACACATGTTGTGACACTAAGTAATTCAGAAGATGATTTTCCCCAAAGTTTGCAGAAATTCTCTGCCTGCTGGGGCTAACCATTTGACACATTAATAGCTTTGAAATAGAATATGGGTCAATTTTGCTGCTGTGTCCTTTCCACAAAAATGTGTACTTGAAAGCTTTTATGACAAGATGATCAGAGAGCAGAATATATTTCTGAGCAATTATCCCACTTTCTGCTAAAGTTTTTTCCATTAACTTTCATCATGAGTGTTGTTTGATATGTGCTGGATTACAACCTACACTGGAACATTAGAACCTCTGGCAACTGCTACTAGTGAGATGAAATGTCACTAAGACCACACACACTTTCGTCATCACTATCTCCTTATTTTGCTTTATTGTTTTTATAAATAGCACCTGTCTCTCTCTCTGAAATTTTTGATTTTGTTGGTTTTCTTTTCTTTCTTTCTATTTTTTGCTTACACATTTATTTTCTGCTTTCCCTATTAAAGCATAAGCTCCAGCAAAACAGGGCATTTGTCTGTAAACATAATGTCTAGAACGAAACTGGTAACATTGTGAGAAATGTAATAAATGTTTGTTGAATGAATAAATGAATTCACAAAAATATTGACACTCAAAGTTGTATCTTTTTTATTCAGTCATAGATACTGACCAAGTTTCTATTGTCTGCCCTGTGCTTTTCTACATGCCAGGATTTTAGCAGTGAATGAGACATAGTATCTGGGTTTATAGAATATAATGCTTAGTGGGCTGTCCATTACAGTGGTCACTAGCCATGTGTGGCTATGGAAATTTAAATGAAGTTACCTAAAATTAAATAAAATTAAAATTCAGTTTCTTAATCATGCCAGCCATATTTCAAGTGCTTATATATAGCTAGTGGCTACCATATGGGACAGTGCAGATGTAGAACATCTTCATCATTGTAGAAATTCTGTTGTATAGACTTTGTTTAGTGATAAAGCAGATTAAAATATGGACACTTTCATTGCAGACAGATACGATATATGCTGAATGAAAAATAAGTATGTTTCAAAGAAAGCATATAGGAGAGGTGACTAGCTCAGGTTAGGGTGTGGCTGGGTTGTCAGGGATGGCTTTCTGGAAAGCCATACATAAAGAATGCATAGGGTCTAGGCAGACTGAGGAGGGTACGGGAGGGTAGTTTTTAAAACAAAGGAAATACTTGGAGGAGAATGGTCTAGGATAGATACGTTAATCTGTTCAGCTTCAGGAGGTTCTGGTATTCTCTCTTGAGACTTAAATGAGAATGGATGGATAACACTTAAGAACAACTCACTTCTCACATAGTTTTGTTTTGTTTCATGGAAACTTCTGCTGCTTCTCAAATGCATACTCTCTTGCAGCCTCTTAATGGGTCTTGTCTCTATCAGGAAACCTCAAAACTGACATATTATTCCCTTGTTGAGAATACTTCATTGCCTCTTCACACCACATAGGATGAAGTCCATATTCCTCAATATGTTTCCAGGGCTCCTGATATTATCCCATCATGCTTTTCTAAAACTTTCTCTCACACTATGACCCATCTAGATGGAACAGCATCCGTTCTCCAGTGTTGCATCTCTCCTTCTTCTAGTCCTTTAGACTTGCGGTTTCCATTCCCCTGCCTTATCCTTGTTTCTGTACTTGGCCTTTTAGGCTTCACTGAGAGTAGTTTCTTCAGGAGCCCCTGATAACAACACCTAGGTAAGATGCCCCTGCCTTGTAATACACTTTACACTGTGTTATTTTGCCTAATTTTGTCTGTAATCCTTAGCTCCTGTAATGCAAAGAACCACATCTCCCATCTCCTGTTTTGCCTCAAATATCCAACACAGTGCCTGGCACATAAAAAGAGTTGAGCAAATATTTTCTTGATGAATGAATGAATGAATTCCCAGGAATTTCCAAGGTGTGATTAATCACATATAGTTCTGAAGTAAAACCACAGATATCACTGTGGACCCCAGAACTCGACTGGAGATGGGGGAAAGAGGTGAAAGTTAGTCCATGAAGAAAGTGCATTGGTGACATTTGTTATTTGTTTTTACATTGGATTTAAAAATAAAATAAAATTCGCATATATCATTCACCCATACAATCGAATGACTTTTGGTAAATTTACAAAATTGTGCAACCGTTACCATAATCCAGTCTTAGAACATGTTTAGTACTCCAGTATTTGTGCACTTAGAATTAATCCTCTTTCTCACTCCCAGCCCCCAGCAGGCTGTCTTTGGATTTGCCTTTTCTGGACATTTATACAAATGAAATCATGCAATATGTGATCTTCCCTGATTGACTTCTTTCACTTAGCAAAAAAATTTTCAGGGTTCAATTGTATTGTAGCATATATCAGCATCTCCATTTTTTTGGTCAAATAATAGTCCATTATATTGATATTCCGTGTTTTACTTTTCTACTCATTAGATGGTGGACACTGCCTTATTTCCATTTTTGGCTATTATGAATTATGTTGTTGTGAACTTTCACACGTAAGTTCTCCAGTGGATAGATGATTTCATTTCTTCTGAAGAGATTTAGGAGTGGGCTATCTGGGTGAGTTTATGTTTAGCTTTTAAGAAACCACCCAACTGTTCTCCGAAGTTGCTACACCATTTTACATTTCTATTAGCAATGTTTGTCGAGTGACCCTTGTTCTTAAGGGCTGACTTTAACAAAGACTGTATTTTTTAAATCCTGTCATCTGGTGGCATGTGCTGGCATTTAAAGGAGCAACCTGCATGTTTCCTTTCAGAACAAAGTGTGTATAAGAATGAGCGAAGCTTGATGGGTCTCTTTCTGTTCTGAGTGTGAATTTAGGACCCCTAAGAGATATTGTCTTAGGAGCCTGCTGGAAACCTCGTAGCCAATGAGAATTATATTTTATAGGTCTTGTTAAAGTAGAGCCAAGTGGATCTTGAATTTAGAAAAATCACTTAGAATCCATGAAAATGCACACAAAGAAAAGGTACAGGTTCATACATTTAGTGCAAATTGGAATAACCCAAGAAACAAACTTTTACTGAACGCTTGCCATGTGGACAGTATTAAACTAATGCTAGTGGGGCATGGGTGACATAGATAGCAGGGAATTTAGGCTTGTTGGAGAGATCAGTTTAGTGTGAATCATAACCAAAACCTTAAGTGGAGAAGAGTATGGTGAATATGGTACAAATTGTAAATCCATAAATACAATGGCAACTCCAAGCAAAGGGCTGCCGTTTGGGACACAGGATGTCAGAGAAGGCTTTCTGGACTTTATCTTGAAGAGGGAAAATGGAAACTTTTAGGTGGAGCGACAGGGTCAATAGAATAAAAGGACCAGAGATGAGATGATCTGTGGCTACTGGTGAGGAGAATGGCTTGGGCAAATGAAGCTACTTCGACCATGGAGCTGATAGGGGCCCACAGGTGTCCTTCTTCTTTGGACTAGCAGGATAAGCATTATATTTCTGTATTTTGAAGCTCTATTATCTTCCAGAGAACATTGCTTATTTTTTAAAAAATATTTTTATTAGTTGTTGATGGACCTTTATTTATTTTTATATGTGATACTGAGAATCAAACTCAGTGCCTCACACATGCGAGGCAAGCGCTCTCCCACTGAGCCACAACCCCAGCCTGAACATTGCTTATTTTAAGCTGAAGACTTAAATTTCCTGGATTGTCGAATCCCCATATAAGAAGAGTCCCAGGGCAGCTTACTAAAGTTTTCTCTTAAAAAAAAATCCCTACTTAACAGTCATAAATAGCTTACTGGATATGAATTTAAGCAGGCCAAATTTGAAATTCTATTCTAATTCAAAGCATGTTGCACAGTCCTGTTTTCAGATTGGCAATTCAAATGCTTTTTCAGATAATACAGGGGAATGTTAAGATAAACTAAGGCCACTGCAAAACATGAAAGCAATTGGATGCCGAACTCACTGATAACAAGAGGCACGATAATCTGATGGTTACTTTCTGGTTGGGTTGTTCAAAGATGGGTTGATAAACCATACCACAAATCCTTCATACATTGCAAAGCTATTATAATAGCTGATATTTTCTCAAGAAGGTCTGTGAAGCTTCTGTTACTGGAATTAGGCTCATTTATTAAGGCTTGAGTTAACTAAGGTATATATTGTTCTTAAGAAGGCTTCTTTCATTCAGTAAATACTTATGGAGTGCCTGCTACATGCCAGGCATTAGACCAGAATGGAGATATGAAGTTGAACAAAGCATCATCCCTGTATTCCATGAACTTTGGGCCCTATTTAGACATTAAGCTACAGATAGATATGGGCAGAAAACATAGATAGACTTCTTCTTTGCTACATTGGCTAGAACAGTGGTTTTCAACTGTGGGTGATTTTGTTAATGCCTGGAGGCATTTTGATTGACATAACTTGAGGGATGTTACTGGCTTCTGGTAGATGGAGATCAAGGATGCTGCTACACATCCTGAAATGTATAGCCTGTCCCCCATCCCCAACATGAATGATCCAGCTGAAAATGTCAATAGTATAGAAGCTAAGAGACCTTGGTAGAGAGGGAGACAAATGAGAGATATCTTACAAAGCTCTAGCAATGAGAATTTTTTTTTTGCCAAATATTATAGTAAACACTGGAGGAAAAAGTGGAATGAAATTAATGTGATTTATAAGATCTAAAAAAGGATGAGAGGTACAATGAGAATAACACAGGCTTGTCACTGATGGAGTTTCTATTGGGATAGGAAAGCCCATGCTGAGAGAGTTTCTCCAACAGGGACTCTCTTGCTACTTGTGGGACTGTTCTGTGCATTGCAGGATGTGTAGTATCCCTGACACGCATATCCATTAATGACAGCAACAAGCTCCAACATTATGAGAAACCCTGGGACTTCATGTACTTTAAAAGAGAGCTAGCTCAAGCTCCTATTGAGAAACCTCAGGAAGGAGCCCATCTGAAAGTCAGATTGTATGGTTCTAGATCAATTCAGTGACTCCCATGGGAAGTAATTTTGCCTCTTTGAACCACATATCTTTATTTTCAAAATGATGGGATTGGGCTTATCAGGGGTCTTCAAAGTAGAGCAGGGACATCCATTTAAGTTCACAAAGAAAATCTTAGTACTTTTATAATTTGTTTTAATTTATAATAAATTATAAATTCACTTTTATAATTTATTTTTAAAATGGCACTTTTGTGTATAGTTTAAGATATACCTGGCCTGGGCAGTAACAAGAGTAAATTATTTATATAAAAAATGTGCATTTGTGGGAAATGTGCTCATTAGCATTTTACTGAAGAGGTTCACCATCAGACAAGTTAGGGACCTAGACCTCTTCCCATCCTGACAGCCTAAGTTATGGGAAAGAATATCACAAAAGCTGGTGGGGGTCGGAGTTGCTTTCTAGCCACGGAGTCACCTCTGCCAAAGGGAACATGGAGTGATGGACATCCGTGTTACCAAGAAGCAGTCACCCACTGAGTTCCATCTCCCAGCATTTGGAAAGTGGCATAGGGCTTTGGGTAAAAATTGACACATTCCCTTGTCACATAAAATCAGAATTTTAAAAAAACTGGCAAGGTACCAGAGTTTTTCAAATCATTCTCTACATGAGTGTGGAAAATACTATTCCCTGACAGAAAATTTGATTCACACTCTACAAAGAGCATGGGGACATGGTTGAATTGCATAATCGCCCCTCACAAAGGGCCCTGAGAAGAACTGCCGTCTTCCAATCCTGCCCACTCCAGCATGAACAGAATAGCACACTTGTTTTCCAATGCTCTGGCTACACCATGTTGAGCAACGTAGTATGACTTTATATTCTTAAGACCACTCTCTGGAAGCTGTTCAGGGGCATGGTTCTTGCTCAGTTCCTTTCTATTGACGTCAGGCCAACCTGCACCGAGACATGCCTGTTGAAGACCAGAACTTGTCCAGGGCCTTGCCATCTAAACTAGAGATCTAAACTCGAAATCCTCTCCATCCCCCATTTAACTTAAAAGAATGTGTGCTCACGGTCATACAAAGCAGCCATATTTGAGAAATCAGCTAGTTTCTTAGATTACTTATGTGTGGCAAGAATTTGCTTTGACAAATAAAAGTTCTTCTCCCAGGGGACTGAACCAAAATGAAAACTGCAGGCCTGGTTAGGCTTATCCTTGGCAGGCAGGGAGGCTAATGTGATGTTAATAGAACTGTAGTAACTTTGCTGTTGGTGTACAGGATGGCTGTTGAGTCACACACGCACTAACTCTGCTGTTTTAAGTACCCTGTCATTGCCCCCTCCTCCCGCCGCGCTTTGTTCAAGGGTACAGCATTCTCATAGTGGTTAAGGCTAAAGTCCTTTAGCCAGGCAAAGCAATGTTAGAATCATAGAATTGGTAACCTAAAAGTTATCTTAAAAAAAATCATTCCCCTCATATCCTTCCCTGAAGCAGTGTGGTAAGGCTGTCTGCTCCAAAGTTCCCTGCTTTTAACTCATTAGCCCATGTAACTTGGGTCCACCTGTCTATCTCTTCTGCTGCTGTTTCCTCATTCGCACTGCAGGATCAGTGAGAGAGAGAATGCTTGTGTTGTAGCACTGCTTTGAAGTTTAAATGCAGCAAATTTAAGCAAAATAATCATGACTCTTCCTAGATTTGTTCTTCATCTTTCAGTGAGTCCATGAGCATCATTTTGAGGTAAAGACTTAAAAAAAAAAAGCACATTTTAATCCTACAGATATCTCTTTTGCAATTCAATTGAGGAACACAAATTACTGATGATGATTATTTACTTTGGGTAGAATGGAAATTGCTAAATTGAGAGTGCTGCCTTTCCTGGGCTGGCTGTTGTGAAATATTTTGTGTGCACTTTTAAGTTTAGGCAGGGCCAGCAGAGGCCTATGTCCCCTCCTTGCAGTGAGGGGACATAGCAGGCAGTTTTGGCCTGAAGATGCTCTGTGTGAGGAGGAGATTGGGTCAGAACCTAGCGTTGAACTGGTCCCCGAATCATTGTGAATTGGGAAGTGTGACCTGGAGGGGAAATGAATGTGTTGACTTTCCAGTGGCCCTCTGGGTTAGCGATGCTATAATTTTGAAAGGGCAAGTTGTCTTTGTCAGCTTCCAGCCCTTGTGGCTCCACAAAAAATATATTTGGCTTCAGTGGATATGAATGTCCAAATAAGGGCCTTAAGCCGTTGTTGTTTGTCAGTATCATGGATTAGAGCCCTCCCCCCAGCACAATCTGCCAAATATCTATATTAAAATGTGAAAACTATGTTAATCTCTCAATTGTTCCCAGATTTGACAGGTCACATTTCAGTAGACAGTTAAACAGTTCAGCTCTGGTGTAAATTGACCCAGAGTTCATATCTATCAAAGATCTTCATTCAGGCAGTTACCACAATTCTGCATTTTTTCACAGATAGGACCTTTCATTTATGGATGGTTGAAACTCCTCATTAGACCTGAGAATTTAAGGTGTGAGGTGCTTGGTTCTTCCAACCCAGAGACATGCTGTGGGAAAGATTATGAAGTATTCTCTCATTTCATTGACCTCAGAGGTCAGGGAATGCGGTAGTTTCCTTATAAATCCACTGCACATATGCTGGCTGGAATTTTCCTAATCCATTCATAAAGCTATGTCTACATTTTCTACTGGCAGGCATTCTGAGTTTTTACATTATTATAACTTTTTGTTGGAAATAGTAATTTTATTTGTAGAAAATAAATCTCTTTTGAAGGTTAGAAGATGCCAGGTAGTCTTTGTATACTGAAATTTGGTTAATGAGATCCTGTGTAAAGCAGACTTTAAGTAATTTTTTAGAAGGCCTTCATTATAACATCCTGCAGCTTTCTTTTTTTCTAGGACAAAACACTTTGACCTTTAAAAGAAAATGCCTTCACTAACAATACAGAAGATAAAACTTATCTGCATATCCCATTGATTGCTTTTCGGATTGCCTTTTCAGACAGTTCTGTAATAGATTCTTTAGGTCCAGTGATCAGAAAGCATATAGATTTTCCCTCCACAATTTGGAGGTGGAGGGATCTTGTATCAGTGATTCACTTTTCTTTTCATATCTTCAAATTATTCCTGTGCCAGACCCTTCTATCAAGTTTCTAATCAGGCTTAGGTAACTTATATTTTGAAACAAGCAAACAAGCAAACAATGAACAACAACAACAATAGCAGCAAAGAACTACAAAGCAATCCTCCTTTGCCACATCTGATTATTCTTTAAGTGCTGCTTACGCTCCCTTTCATTCATATTTCTTTTTTTTTTAAAGAGAGAGAGAGGAGAATGAGAATTTTAATATTTATTTTTCAGTTTTCGGCAGACATAACATCTTTGTATGTGGTGCTGAGGGTCAAACCTGGGCCTCACGCATGCCAGGCGAGTGTGCTACTGCTTGAGCCACAACCCCAGCCCCATTCATATTCCTTAAAGGGGAAGTTATTCATATTTCATGTCCCCAGCGATTCATGGAAGCTACTTCCCTTAAGGTCATGGTTGACCCCTCCATCAGCCGGGATTCTTTGTATTGTCTTTTGAACCAATCCAGCCAGCCTAACAATAACAGAATTTTTGTCTCATGCAAATCCTGAAGTGGGTGCTGGCCTTAGGTGAAACTTGAGCTATCACCTGAAATGTTTCTGTAGACCTGGGTTCTGTCTATGCCTACATTTTGGCTTCATCCTTAGCCTCTGGTGTATGTCACACTCACCTTTCAAACTTCCAGCTCTAGACTTTCCTCTTTTACAATGAGTCTGTAAACAGCTTCAGATATCACATCCTCATATCAAAACTTCCAGGGTAGAGAGAGAGAAACCTGTTTCCCAGAGTTCCCAACAAACTTCTCACATTGCATTGATTCTGCTTGGGTTCTTTCCTGTGCCTAAACCATTTATCTCTCTGGATAGGGGCTTTGGAATATGAGGATTGGCTGAAGCTAGCTACGGCCTATCTTTAGAGCTATGATTGAAATTAGTAAATACAGATCAGATGACTTAGAACAGAGAAAGAAGCAAATTGGGGTGCTGTTGAGAGAGAGAGAGAGAGAGAGAGAGAGAGAGAGAGAGAGAGAGAGAAATCTTTCTTGGGCAGCAATAGCAGTGGCTGCTTTCCTGGAAATGGTCATAACCCTTTCCTTCTAGAAATGCAATACCCTTCTGTTTTGGTATATCCAACCTCCCTGGGTTTTTTTTGCATCCTTCTTGGCTGTCATACTCCAGGTTCCTTTGTGGGCTCCTCTTTCTCTGCTTGTCAATCATCATGGTTACCCTAGGATGCAGTCCTTTCTCCTCGCTCCTGCTTTCATTGGTTACTATAATCTTTTGTATCTTTTCAGCTTCTGTTCACAGATTATTACAGAGAGTCTCCTAATCCCAGACAAAATGAGTTCCTGAAAACACATAAAATGGTCACATGTACAAGTCAGAAACATTCTAGAAGACACTGTGTATGGGAAAACTGTTGTAAAATTCCTAGTTATACCTCTCGTTGATAGTTTCTTCAACCAGAAGTTATTTCCAAAATTGCACATCTGTTTTCCTCAATTAAGGGCTTTTCCTTTAGGTCAGCCTTTTCTCAGTTTAACTTCAGTGACTATCTGACATATTAGCACTTTCTGATTTCTGTGAAGCTTATGTTTCTTACTAATGTCAACACTTTAATTTTCTTTTTTAATCTCTGTTTTTTTTTCATTGTTACTAAAATAGTAAGCCCAAAAGGTAATAAAAAATGTCACGTAATTACACAAACACTTTTGGGTAACAATGTTGTTACTGCCAGAATTGAACATCTGGCTGACAAGTATGGCAGGGTTCCTTTGTGACTGGTCAAAATGCCCATTCATCAGAAGAAATAAAGTACATATTTGGCACATGGGAAATGATTTATGGATTTTAGTATACCATGTACAGATGTGAAATGAATGGCAGCTCATTGCAACCTGCATTTCTAGCTCATGTCTCTCCAGTTGCCTTCAAGATATCTCCACAGAGATGTCCCCAATATTACCTCATGCCTCCTCGCTTCCCTCCTGCATTGTCCACCTTCTGTGGAGATACCAACATATTCCCTGGTAATTCATAACAGAACTCTGAAATGATCCTGGACTTGATCTTTGGTCCCATACACACATCTTGGTGATGGGTACCCTGTGTCATGAAACTGCCCTGCCCTGTCCACCTCTATTACCACTACTCTAGTTCAGCCCATGCCATTTTTCAACTGGAAGATTCAAGTGCAGAAGTCATATCCCCGTTTTCCTTTCTTTAATCCATCTTCTATGCCAGGAATCAAACTTTTTCAATAATAGACCGGATAGTATATATTATAGGCTTTGCAGATCAACTGGTGTCTGTCATTACTGCTCAGTTCTACCTTTGTAATTGTAACTAGTGGCATAATGTAAGTAGATGAGTGTGTCCTGCATTCCAATAAAACATTATCTATGTGATGATTACTTATCATGTCATTACACATGATATCACACTGTACCCCATACATATGTAGAATTAGTATGTATCAATTAAAAATTCTTTAAAACTTTCCTTGTGGACATCAAAATTTGCATTTCATGTGATTTTCATGTCTCACAAAATATGATTCTTTCAATTTTTAAAATCCACTTAAAACTGTAAAGACAATTTTAGTTCACAGGCCCAACAAAAGCCCCATAGGCAGTAGTTTGCTGACCTAAGCTTTACCTGTTGCCAGGATGAGTTGGCAATAATATAAGTATGAGCATTTTATTTGAATGCTTAAATTCATCAAAGGTTTACCAGCAGAATCTGAAAGAATAAGGTCTATCTTCCTTAAAATGGCCCACTGATTCCTTCGTGATCAGAGCTCTAGCATCATACCTTGCCAGTTTAGATTTTGTAATAAATTGTCCAAAATGCTGACTTCCTTGGAGTTTCCTGTCCACATTGAATTATTTCTCTATGAGGCCATGATCTCTCTTCCTTGAATGTCTTTAACATTTCTTTCTTCCCCTGTATCCCCATTTTTTTTCTTAGTAATGTCCTAGAATGTTTATTTGTGCCACTAAGAGATTTCCTGCTGGCAGGACCATGTTTTACTCAGCTCTGTTCCTATTATCTCACTTCTAGCTAGTACCCTGCTAAAGTAGGCACTCCATAAATATTTGCTAAATGCATACACGCATGAATGAGTGGACAAATGAATAAGTGGAACGGTATAGTTAAATGAGCCAATTGTGCTGTTTTGCTAACAACCTTGATTGACTAAAGCATTGGTGACTTCCCAGGTTGAAACCAGTACAGGCAGTTCTTAACACAGGAATGGGTTGGACTCCAAAAGTTTGTTTGTAAGTTGGTTGTTTAAAACTTGGAACACATTTTCTCACATAAATGATGTCATAAACTATGCTTAACTGTTTAGTCTCATCCCACTTTAAAAGATGATTTGATGCATCATGTTATTGAATTAAAATCAGAAAGTAATAACTCAGTGGTCAATTTTTTAGAATTTTATTAAGATATTTTATTAAAATATTTATACATAGTTCATTCTGAGAAACTTTAAAAGGCACTTCCTGACTTTGTGTAATGTTATAAATTAAACAAAACTGAATAGTAATGGCACAACATGAATAAAGAAAGAAGATAGAGAGATTCTGGAAAATGTTATGGGAAATAGTAATTTTAAAAGAATCAGTTCTGTTCTTTTTTGTTTTACTTCTCAACTGTAGTTTCCTTTACTGTGCTAAATGTTTGTGGCAAAAACTTATGTTGAGCTCATCAGAAATATTATGGTCCTGTTTTTGGACTCAAATATATGTGAGTGAATATACCACAGTGAATTTCACCTTTGTGTGTATTTATACAGCATAGATTTAAAAGATAAATAAATAACTAAATAAACAAATAGAAGGAAGACTGATAGAGTAGAGGAAAGGGAACAGTGGGTGGGAGAAAGGGAGGAAAGGACGAAGTACTGGGGACTAAAATGGGACGAATTATATTCCATGAATGTATAATTATATAATAAGCCACAATATTATGTATAACTATAGTGAACTAATAAAAATATTAAAGATATAAAGATAAACAGACACTTTTAAAAGCAAAAAAGTCTTATCTTAATGATTTTCTTCTAACCTCCATTAGCAAAATTCCGTTTTATCTTGATTTTTCCTCTTTTTCTTGAGAAATACTATTTTTTTTTCTTTTTCGTCTCCTTCCTCCCCTTTACTTTTCTCTGTATCAGTATTTTTCTTGTGGTCTTTAACTTCCTTGGACTGGTAGGTACCTATGAGATCAATGATAAGACTATTAGCTTTAATTCACTTTCATTTATCAATTTACCTGTAAAACTTTTCTCTGTAACACATATTTATTAAAATGCTTTATAAATGTAAGGCAGAAGGCCAGGTTCTATATCAGTTATGGAAGAGGGTTTGGAAGTACAAAAGGGAGTTAATTGAAATGAAAGGAAATTCAAAGAGGAAGAACAAGGCTTACTATTCAGAAACCATGAAGATCTAAGTCTTTCTTGATAATAGGATAGGCTTATGATAAAATATTCTCATGTTACAGAAATTTTTAATGTAGAGAAGTAAGTTTCCTCTTAAAATTTCTTCTCATAGGTTATATGTACACACACACACACACACACACACACACACATATACATACATCTAAATGTAAGTATGTATTTATTGATGTATCTATCTCCAGATTTTCTTTCCATGTATGGATATGTATTATTAGTGGTGATTTTTATGAAACTGGGATTATATCTTACTTCAGCAGATCTAAAATGCTCAAGTGAAGATGCACTTTTATTTTTGTATATCACTAAGAAAGAAGAAACTGGTAATTTGACTTTGATACTCTGTGCCAGGTATGTGTTCTGATTGCCCTTCCATATCTGTTCTTTGCCCTGCTATCTTCCCTGGAAGACAATGTCATTAGTCTCTATTGTCTTCTGGCTTCCAATTGGCTCTGACCAATGGGAAACCTCTGCTGGACTCAGAGGGAAGGAAAAGAGTGAGGAAGGAGGATTTTGTACCTTGACTTTGTTCCTCAAGAGTACCTTTTACTGAAATGTGCTCCTAAAGTATGCTTTATTATCTACATGACTGAATCTCTCTTTCCTCAATCTTTTACTTTTATATCTATTCCCCCCCTTAAAGAATTTTAATTTGTGCCATTTGTTTCCTTGTGGATGACAAATACATAAACCATCAATTATAAGACATACCCTAATTTCCAAGATGTTAAAATGTAAAACTCCTAAAATTGATATTCTATAATTTCCCCCTATCTAAAAGTATATATCAGTACGTCAACACAAGATTTGAATGGGCATGTTCAAAGTAGCATTATTCATAATAGTCAAGACAGAAATAACCAAATGTTTGTCAACTGGGGAATGGATAAGTAGAATTTGGTATATGCATGTAATAAAATGCCTATACCTACTTCTACTTATCAACAATAAAAAGGAATGAGTTATGAAACATGTAACAACATGGTCAAACTTCAGAAACACTATGGATAAGTGAAAGAAGCCAGGCACAAAAGACCACATACTGTGATTTGTATTCTCCATTGGTATCAAATGTTCAACAAGTCAAATCAGTAGAGACAGAACATTAATTAGCAGTTGCCTAGAGTTGGGGATGGGAACCGATTAACCATATGTGTGCACCATGGATCCCATTGGGAAAATGGCAAATTTCAATCATAGATTATGGTTGTTACATAATTTACTAAAAACTATTGAGTTATACACTTCAAAAGGCAAATTTATGATATGTAATTTGTACCCCAAAGTTACTTTTGCAGAAGAACACATTAGATATCTTTTTTGTCAGTAAATGTGACGGTAACGCTAACATATGTTTAGTGCTTATGTATCTAATTATTTTTTTGCCATGGAACACTGCTGGATTGTGTGGCAGAAATCTTGCATTAAAGCACTGAATAGTGCAGACCTTATCAAAAATTGTACAGTGCAGAGTTAGTATCCATAGCAGAAAGGTCTGCTGTCTTAAGTCTCTTTAGGCTTTTCCTCTGGCCTATAGCTTTCCATTCCTGGGATGCTTCTCTTACGTACCATGCCAACGGAGTTGCTCTTCTCTTCTCTCTCTCTCTCTCTTAAGCAAACACATTTAAAATAATAATAATAACAACAACAATTTATTATTATTATTATTATTATTATTATTATGTACCTGGATTGAATTATTTTGTATTTTATTTAGAGACAGTGTTTCACTGAGTTGCCTAGGGCCTCACTTTTGCTGAGGCTGGCTTTGGACTTGCAATCCTCCTTCCTGCCTCAGCCTTCTGAGTTGCTGGGATTACAGGTGTGCTCCACTGTGCCCAGCTTGTTCATGATTATTGCAGAACAGTTCTGTTTGCATCTCTCAGTCCTTAATTCTTGTGGCCCTTCTCAGATGCCCACCAAGGGGACTTATCTAATCATTTGTCCAACAAAAGCAAATCTTAAGTCTAATACAGCTGCTAAGAAAAATAAAATAATGTTATTACATTCCTTCTGCTATTTGGTTGCGGAATGGCATTTCGTTTTGTGATAAAATAAACTTATTATCACATTTTCTCCTGATCAACATCCTTGTGAAGTTACATATCTTCATGAAAGAATATAAGGGCTCCCTGTTGTTGGATTTAGATTAGACTTAGTATTTACCCACAAATTGGCTTATCCATTGCCAAAGATAATCAGAAGTTGGCTGCAATAACTTATACCCTTGATTTGGAATGTGTAATTAATTATATATAAATATTATTTCCTGTTAATTGATCTTTTCAGTATAAATGGCCTAAGTTAAAAAGTTTTTATTTTTTTTTTTTGCCCAGGGTTTGTTACTTTCATAACTGAGAGTCAATAATTTTTCATATTCCCCATTGATTTCCTGTGGTAATAAAAATAAGATATTGAAATTTGTCACATGAATTTAAATTAAAGTTGCAGTTAAATTAACTATTTAGTTTAACTAAAGTGCCTACCTACTATGCTAGGCAGAAGCAGTATATTAGAAGAATCATTTATCATCTCTGCCTTCAAAAAAAATCTCTCAATGGGAAGAATGGCACAGTGATTTGTCTACATGTGCTTGGGAAACTATATAGTACTTGTAGTTTCTGTAGGAAAAGAAAGCTTTACTTGGTGAAAAATTCTCCAACATAGGAAGGTGATAAAGCTGAAGGTTCACTCCAAAGGACAAATGTTCTCTACAGTGTCTTTTGATATCACCCCTCTGTGCTCTTGGCAGTAGCGGTATGGATGCCAGGGAGCACAGTCATGCTGGAGTCCCTGGCTGCTGCCATCAGGAAACAGAGTTCACAGAGACCAGGAAGTGGCTGGAATAGGCTAGAGGATAGTGCCTTTGTCTCAGGGAAGGTGAGAATTAAAGAGGGTATCTGTATGGAGCAAGTACTGTCCAAGGGCAGCCTCAGTGTCTAGGAGATGGAGGGACCTGCCTAGTACCCACAGATCCTTAAGAGTCCCTGAATGATGCCTGTGGTGAGATGTTATCTACCATCTGGCAAAGGCATCCCCAGGATGGCTGACTGTTAGTCATCTGCCACAGTCTGGCTGGGCACAAAATCACGAGCCACTCAAGCAGGAACAAACTTTATATTTGAAATTGCCGCCAATGCCCCGTACGCTCCCAGGAAGATTGCCAACTGATTGAGTTCTCCCAGACCCCCACAGGAAGTCCCTCCTCTGGAATTCCCTCCTACCGCACTTCCCCAACCAATGGGAACTCTCCTAGCAGGCCAAGGTGGACAGCAGGAGTCCAATATCCATATGAATGCAGATCTTAACATAATCATATCATCTCAATGGCTTGCTGGCTTCACCTTTCAACCAAAAATGCCATGCATCATATTACTTGGCTGTGGCTCTTAGCAGTCATCTGTTCTTCTTTCAGTAGGACTGACATTGTCTGAGCCTGGCAGCTTCTCTGACCTCTTCTTACCTACCCGGAGTGGACATCCTTCTTTAACATCTAAGGGCCCTTGTAAGACAGCTTCTCTACGCAAAATGGACAGTGACATTCTGGATGCCCAGGGAGATGGTGGCAGTTATGGAATGAAGGGACCTGTACATCAAATGGAACCTTTAATTGGAACCAGCACCTATACTTGTGTGGATTTTTTTCACTGTCTGTTTGTCCCCTGCTACCTCACCACTCCTCTGGTGGGGATGGTGGTAAAACTTATCTCTAGTTTGTGACTGTCCAACTTATAACTCATATATATATATATATATATATATATATATATATACACAAAATAAAGTCGATGATCCCCAAGGTAGAAAGTGCTTGCCTTTAAGACAGGAAGATTTTTTATATTCCTCCTTTTAACATTCTACTATAATTGCCCTAAGGAAGGTAGAACAGGAAAAAATTAATAAGAGTGGGGTCTATTCTCTGGTAGAGCAGGAAGGACAGAATTCTCTGATTAAACTGGGAAAGAGAAAGTTTCCATAACAAAGTTTCTGATGATAGGCTTAGGATTTGTTGAATGCCAACTATGTGTAATACTGGGCAGTTGGTCACAGGACTGTTTCATGTTTCATTTGATTTCATAATAGCCCTAAAAATTTTCTGTGTGGGAGTCCTTATTGTTGATGAGGAAACTGAGGCATGGAGCAGCTAAATGGTCCAAGTTTGAGCCCCAAGTGAGGAAGAGGCTGTGTCCTTTCTGCTGTGTCATATTGCCTCCTGGGACTAAGTGTTGAGCAGGGTGGAGCCACATGCTTGGGATGGGGTTTTACTGACCTAGTACTGGAGTAGCTTTGGGGATCATGCTGGCAGGAAACTCTGTCCCATAACTTTTTGCCCCTAAGTCTCCCCAGGTCCTACCCTCTCCTTGTGTTTGCCTCCCTGCACACTCATACAATTCCCTGTCCCAGAATCCATCCCTGCCACTGCCTTTCACCAACTCATCCTTGACACAGGTAACCGCTGGTTACCTGGAGCTGGAGGAGTCTCAAAATGGGGTATCCATCCACGGGCAAAGAATGTGTGGCAGAGGTTCAAGAAGATGACATGGGCTCATGGAGAGGGAATTTGAAGCCTACTTTTTTTTTTATAGAAAAATGATTACTCTGGTATATTCTGGTGCTAAAATTAATTTTTAAATGATGATTTTGTATAAAAATCTTATATTTATTCCCTATGGAAAATTGTATCCTGCAATTTAAAAACTAGTCAGACTTCATAAATAGGGTTTCCAAGTAATTTATCATCTAAACCAAGAGAGCTTTGAGAGTGAAAGGGTTGCTATAAATGGATCCCAGGATATCCCACGCAAGCAGGGATGTGTAGCTACCTACATGAAGGAATCTTAAAACAGAACATCTTTGAAAGTTGGGGACTATTTGTACATATTTTATAATTCGATGACAAGTTGTTTTAGGTAGTGCCTCAATAATTTTTGAAGAAAATACATGCATGTCTCTAAGGGCAAACTTTGAAACAGGGATAGAAGAGTAACTTTTTGGCTTGCTTGTTATTAATAGTCTCAGTGCTCTCAAATTGCCAGTAAATTTCTCTTGTCTGGATTGCACATTTGGATTCTGTGTTTCATACTGAATATTGCAAACTCTCCAAATATAAACTTCTTTAATGAAGCAGTAAGATACTGAGGCGAAACAATGTCCAAGGTGTGAATTATTGCACCATTCGTAGCTCAGACTGAAGTGTGACTTTTTGTGATTGCACCATGGCTGTTTGCCAAGTTGTATAACAAAAAACTCTGGTAATTGCAGCTCTAAATAATTCATATTGTCTTTAAACATTTATTTTTAAGTTTGTAGAAACTGTAAAATATAAACCCAAATAGTAAAACCTCTTCTCCAAATTCTTAAATTTATTTAAATAACTGTTAGATACCCTCAAAGGTGTTTGTTTCTTTTTTCATGATTTTAATGAAATATTATTAATGAGTAAGGGGTGGGGTTAGGAAACTAAAAATGCCTTTCATGAAAGACTTCTGATTACTGTATACATTGATTAGCAGTCAACTCCCAGTGTATATAATGATATAATAATAAATCATTATATACATTGGGAATTATCCCATGCACTCAAAAATGGACAACCTTTGGAATTTCTATAGGAAATTTGGAATTTATATTTCTCTGTTTTTATCATAAACCATGAATCCTTTGACACAGATTATATTTTCACTTGCATGTTTGGAATATCTAAGATATACTTAGGTTAAGCCCTAGGCGAAGCCATGAACAGAGCAAAATTCAATATGCTCAACAGCTATTCATTTGTATTCAGCAATCTAGACTCCTCACTGCTTCCAGTTGCAGATTTTTCTATGTATCTTCCCTGCTTTGCCCACTCTTCTGCCTCCTCCTTGTTGCCTTAAGATTTGTAAATCTATTCAACCTAAAGGCAATTAATAAGTGATAATGGTTCACATGACCTCCTGTACAATCTTCCCCACCCTCTTTGTAGAATGACCTAAAATTGACCTAAAAGAGTGCATAGGTATCTCAGGCACTGTGGAAGAGTAAATTGTGTGTGTGGGGGGGCGCAGAAAATTTAAAGACAGGGCTTGTGTCTTCCTTGGCACCCCACAGATCTCCTTGTGTTATTAGTGTCTAGTCCACCTGTCCATCCTGTGTTCTGCAACCAGCCAGAGTCATTCTGGTTTACTTGGAAATAGGAACATATCTTTAAGAATAAAAAGCAGTCCCATGAAAAGCTGTGCTGAAACGTGGGGCTTTTGAGAAAGGACAGAATAATTGCTAGCTTCGCTCCATAAATCACTGTATTTCCCTGAAGGTAGTGATAATCAATGTGCTTTGACTCTTAGCTTTAGCTGGAAGAATCAAGGAAGAAATATTTCACATTGATTCAGCACATCCAGGACCCAAGCTGTGATGGGAGTCAGTGAATTCTGAAGAATGGCGGATACATCTGCTGGAAACATTCAGCGTTTGGAACACTCCCGTCTTTCTGTCACATAGCTAATTCAGTCCTGCTTTCTTTGTCTGTATCAACTGCACTTTCTGAGAGAGAAAAGAAATACCTCAGGCTCACTAGGAGTATTTTCCACTTGAAGGCTTCTTTCTTCTTTCTTAAATGCTGACTTCCCAAACACACCGAATCTTAGTTTGACTTCTAAAGTTTCCCTTTGGTATGTAGGCAAAGATTGGGTTTTCTGAAAGCCAAGAGAGATCTTAGAAATCCACAAGCTCAGTAGTGTTTTATTTTATACTTTAGAACCCTATGGTTCCTCTGAGGCATCTCAGATGCTAGTGGGCATGGGTGGGGTGCAGGAGAAGGTGGCTTCAGCTCGAACACCTTCACTTGAACCCACTGTATACTTTGTGCTCTGTAAAACTTCTCCTGACCATGCCGACCAAAATTTGAAAGCTTTTGATCCATGTGATCAGTCCCGAGAATTCTACTTAGTTGATGGCAAGGTCCAGGTCCAGGTCTAGGCCTAGGATGTGTCTTCTGACTCTGTGGACCTTCTTTCCTGTTACATTGTTGCTCCTTAGGACAAGAAAAGATAATCACGGTCATATGCTTCCAGTCAAGAGGTGAATGGGCAGAATCACAAAGAGGAAATAAACTTTTGGAGAAAATGCTCAACTTCATTGAATTCAATAATATAAATTAAAGCAATGGTGATATTTCTTTTGTCCATCATTTTGACGAAGATGGTAGTATTCAATGGACAAACAACACTCTTTGAGATGGGTTTTCCCATTCATTGATAGTAATGATGTAAATTTTGGGAGATGGGTTTCCCATTCATTGATAGTAATGATGTAAATTTTGGGAGGATACCCATACTGTCAGGGATTAAATGTGTTGATGTCACTACTGAATATAACCCCATAACCCCACTTCTAGAAATGGAACCTGATATATGGTAAAAGAAATGTGCATGGAGATTTTTATTTGCAGTATTTTTTAAGTAGTGAAAAAATCATCTTTACCCTAAATTCACAACATTAAAGGAATAATTAAGTAAACTGTTAATTTCTGTATGGTAAAATATTAAAATTAAGTTTACAAATAGTTTTAAGGTGTTAAAATAATTTAAATATATAATTAAATGAGTGGAATTTCATGTAAGATTGCACATCAAATATAGGCTGAATGCTTTCAAAATATGTGTAAGTACAGAGAACAGAATAGAGAGAAATAGCTCAAAATACTATGATTATCTCTAGGTAATGTGATAGAGTCATTATTACTTTTAAAAATATTTTCCCAGTTTTTCACACTGAGTGTGTGTTTCTTTTATAAGAGAGGAAGGGATGAGTGTTTTTTTTTTTGTTGTTGTTGTTGTTTATTTTCGTTTTTTATCTTCCTTAGAATGAAAGTGCCACCAGTATCTAGGTTCTGGGTTGCTTTCTGATATAATCATGGGATGAGGAAGGGGACAGAGGCTGCCTTCCACAGCATGTTTTTGGTTTTGTGAACAGAAGATATTTCCTTGTGTCATTTGGCATACTCAGTGTTCTCACTGTGCAGCGTTGGGGCTTAGTTAGGATGTAACAATGTAAAGACGTCTTCTTCAGCTCATATAAAGGAGAAGCCCTGGGTTTTGATCCTACATCATCTCCTGTCTGTGGGGTTTTGACCCCATCAGGAAACTTCTCTGAGCCTCAAGATCTTCCGTTCATCGGATGAAGAGGGTAATATTTCCTGTATGATGCAGTGAAGACAAAAGAATATGTATCATAGGCATAATGCAGAGCCTGAGTTGATAGGAAAGAACTCTTCTATCCATGGCTGCTGCATCACTTCACCTCCTCTAGCCCTCCTTTCTGCATCATGGGAGTAATATACGGGGGGAATACTGGGCTCTGAAGTTTATTTCTTATCCAGTACAATGGGGACTTGAGTAGTTATAATCCTAAAAATCATAAGGATAGTCCTGGATGGATAGATTATTCAGGCAACTCCAAGAGAACAACACATGGCGGGCGATTCCTCATATTCAGGGAGTGAGGATCACCATGGTAAAGAACTTTGTGTGTGGTTATGTGTGTCTCAGAGGATATATAAACATTAGAGAGATTTGTCTTCAATAGCTGGAGACCCAACTTTTTATTATGTATTTGTGACTAGGAAGAAGGTATCTTGCTTGGGATGAGTTTTATTACTGTGGAGAAGGAGGCAATTCTTTTAAGCCTCATTCATCCAGTGCCCAGAACAATCCAGCATTCAATCTCTCTTCTTAGCCCTTTAGAAAACTGCTTTTGAATTCTTCATTTTGGAAAAAATGACATTGTGAACAGATATTTTTGTGGTTAGTGTTGGGATGGAAATGAGGGCCTTACCCATGCTAGGCCTTCGTTCTGCCACTGAGCTCTACCTCCAGCCCTATTAATAGATTTTGACATTACCTTTTTGTGTTAGTCAGATTTCCATACTGCAACAAATTAACTGAGATAATTAACATAAAGAGAAACATTTTATTTGAGCTCAATTTGGAGGTTCCAGTCTGTAATCAATTGGTCCCCTTCCTTTTGGGCCTGTGACAAGGCAGCATATCATGGCAGGGTGTCCATGGCAGAGAAAAACTGCTCATCTTATGACAATGAGCAAAAGAGTTATAAAAAATAAGAGACCAGGATTCGATACCCACAATGATCTGAAAACCTCCTTCTAGGTCCAAACCCTTAAAAGTTTCTACCAGCTCATAATAGCACCAAGCTGGGGACTAAGCACATGGGCTTTTGCCTTTTAATAAGGCAATTTGGAGATGAGAGTATGTGGTTCTAATGAAGACATGCTCAAGTCTAGTTAGCATGGGAGAATTTTGGATGTAGGGAGACAATATAAATTCTTAGGAGACCTCCTGGTTAAATGGTTTGCTCTTTAAAAGAGGGAAAGATGATTAACTCAGAAAACCATGTACTTAGAGAGAGCCTGCCACTGTTCATTGCCCCTCTGATGCCTTGCCTATGTCCCCTTGACCCCTATCTGAGTCCTGTCATTATGCTAAATGTTCCCTGTTATATTTGCTGTGAAGATGGTCAACTCTAAACTCTTATAGGCTTGATGGCTCGTATTGGAAGAATCAAAATTAAACCAGGTCAGATGTCAATGTATAAACAAAATACAAATGAATCATTAAGTAATTAAATATGGAATCAATATGCACTGCTTCCTGGAACATAACCTGAGAACCTGGTGTGAGATTGACATACATCTCTAAGATGAAGCAATGGCAGCATGGAATTTAAAAGCAAGCATTTCCAAAGGAACAATTAATTTAAAAGGGAGGTTAATTCACAGTTTACACACTTTAGCATCTGCTTGTTTAGCATATGTAATAAAAAGCAGAGTAGTGGTAGATTTATAAAAATGTCAGTTAGATAATTGATTACAGACACACACACACACACACACAGAGCTTTTGCATAATTCATTTCTCTTTTCCCTTTCATGATCCTCACTAAATATGGTTGCAGAGCAGAATGTGGGATGTATACCCTATGTCCTGTATAATGTAAATATTCTCTTTTGAAAGAATTTATATATTTTCATATATTATGTTCTAAAACTTTATTTTTGTTAATCAGTGAATTGAAAAATATCTATTTGTGTGTTTTTCTTGGCATGTCCAAGTCCCATTTTGAGTTGAAGTTCACAGGTTATGTTGTTTTTCTAAGTAGGTTTATTACAGAGGTCTGTTTAATTTGCTGATAACTAAGACTTAAATGCAGCTTATTGTAATATGAGGAAATTCACATATTAGTGCTTTATCCTTTGAATAGTGAGTTACCTTTATCTGTGGGGGCAAACTATTATTTAATTACTTTTTCTTCTAAAGATCTGTTCTTGCTGCAAAAGGTTTCATGGTCTTGCTTACTTATGTGGAGTTTCCCATGGAGATCTAAATGTAGTGAAGCACTAGGGTTAGAACTAAAATAGAAATATGGAAATCCTAAATGTTTAATTTTTCATTTATAGGTTTTAGGTTCTTTTTTTCTCTCTCTGGAAATGCTTGTATGTTTATTTTGACTGGGTTCTTAGACTAGGATTCATGTCTTCTTGTGCTAAAAGCCCAAGAACATAAGTCCTTTGAACAGAGAATTTTCCAGTGATAATTGTTTTTCGAATATAGAACTTTTCAATAATATTTATCGTTTCAGGAAAAAACCTTTCTGGGACACTTTTGTTAAAACTATATAGATCCTAAGTGTATTAATAGTTTGAAACTATTTATGAAAAGAAAAAGTGACATCAATGACATGATTAACAAAGAAGAGGAGTTGGGGTCTACTTGGGGTGAGAATAGGTGATAAAATAGGAGGAAATGAATTGCCGATTGATGTTTCAGTGTAATTACAGAGGCTTTAAGGACCTTAATATGAAATTTAGACACCTAAAAGCTATGCTTGTTTTTTCCCATTTGGATTCCTGTTTTGTCTAATTTAATACTACCATCTTCCATCCTAAGCCCCGCTTGAAGATAAGTTAAAAATAAGCAGTGAGTTCTTGATATGTAGAAGGATTGAAATGAGAGATTATGGAGGGAGAATCCTGGGTGGAATGTGGCCCACAGCTCTGTTTTGTTAAGTCCATGTAGTGTTAAAAAAATTACAGAGATAACATTTAGAAATGAGAGGATTTCACACAAAGCTCTTTTAAATCAGAAGAACAACAGCCATCTTGCTTGCTTTCCTACACAGTTGCATAGTGTTAGATGGAACTTGTAGTGTTTCCATGCCTGCCCTCAATGGGCATTTGTATGGCCCTGATTAAGACAGTGGTTTCTTGCAAACAGCTTTCAGGCTTTCTTACGACAATCGGGTATAAATGTCGCATAGCTTGAACTTATTTCTCAGTGCTTTTCACCTTGATACAGACTTCCCTGTGATTCCTGTAGAAACTACATACAAAGCTCTTTGTACCATTATTCATTTCAGATGATACATTCTTATTTAATATTTATTCACCTATTCCTTATAAAAACATTTATATCATGTTTACTATCAAACTTAGGTCCAAGTACCTCTGCGTATAGCTGATATTTTTACAGAGTGCTAAATACTCTTGTATTAAACAAAAAGGGACTTTAAATAAACTTTACATTGTGATTTGAGGATGATCTCAGATGTTTAGAATCACCTCCAGATTCCCATTTCTCAAATTTTACGAAATAAGGAGAAATCACTTTCAGTGTATCAGTTACTTAGTAGGAGACCTACTGACCAGGATGGAGTGGGTGATCCTAAGCCTGTGTCAGTGCCCAGGCTGCCCTGAGGAATGGAATAGCCAAGGGACTATGCATACTAAGGACTAGGTGTGAGCCACTGCTTTGGAAAGGAAAGCTCGACAATAACAAGAAAGATTCAATCGCAAGAATTTCCAAGTAAATAAGAAAATATATGGTCATATGGATTTATTCTAAGCCTGAACGTGAATCATTTGGGGGCACATGTTTTCCCTCAGATTCTGGCATTTGGAGACAGAACTAAATTTCAATTTTCACATACCCCATACACTAGGTACCTGGTATCACAGAGGTGATTTACCAAAAAAAAAAAAAAAAAAAAAAAAAATTCTGCAGATTTGTTGTTGGAATTAAAAAAAACACACATAAATCTTTTTGGTAATTATTACCTCAAATATAAACAAAATACAAAGACATTCTGCCATTTCTCAGAATTTGGTTATTGGTCTCCCTTTAATTGACTTTTAAAATATATTCCATGGTGGGTTATCTGTGTGTCTGGGTGTTCACCAGTATTTTGAGGATTGTAGGGGTGCTGAAGCTGAAGTCAGCCAAGGATGGGTTGGAGAAGAAGAGGTACATGGGGATGTGGAGGTGGGAATCAGAGCCAGTGGTCAGGATGATGAGCACAGTGACCAGATTCCTGAATGTATGGCCAGGAGCAACCCTAAGAAGAGGCTAAAGCTCCAGATCATCTGATAGTTCCAGGAGGAGGAATTCCAAGACACCTGTTAAATTCTGTGGCTCCATATAGGAACATTTTGAAAAAGATGATGTTGGAATAAGTAAAGTAGTATAGAGACAAGAAGCTAAATGTGTATATTTTGGATTCAGGCAATTAAAAATGAAGTATTCATACCTGAAAAAAAATCTATTACTTAGGAGTCAATCCTCTTGAGTCATTTAATCATTCAGCCAATTGACATTTGAGCTTTTAAAAGAGGGAAGGATGATTAACTCAGTTTTGTGTGTGGTGCGGAAGTTCCAAACTGCACTCATTGTAAACTTGCAATGTTTAAACTCTGCAGACCAAGTTTTAAGTTATTTAAAAAGAAAAGCAGTTCCGGTTGTCTTAGTAAGTAAGATTCCTTTAATATGATTGCTTTTGTCATAAACTTTTTTTTTTTTTTTTTACTTTTAGCTATAGATCCACACAATGTCTTTATTTTATTCATTTATTTTTTATGTGGTGCCGAGAATCGAACCCAGTGCTTCACACATGCTAGGCAAGAACTGTACCACTGAGCCACAATCCCAGCCCTTTGTCATACACTTTTATATCATGTGATAACTTATCAATCCATTAAAGGTCACACTGAGTGACATAGCAGTTCTTCCATCAGATGGCCAAAGATACATTCTTTGAAGAAATCAGCCAGCAAGAATTTTTCCTTATTTCAAAGTTTGAAGTCTGCATCTGATTTTCAAATTAAGTGAATGAGTTTTATTCCATCTGTGTTTCTTTTTCTTTTTTTTTAAACACTAAAAATGGAAGCACAAAGACAGAATTGAACATTTCTTTTAAGTTGGAGAACAGAATGTGATAGGTTAAATTTTAATCTAATCTCTCTTTAAGCAGCATCTACAGAATCTTTCTTATTACTAGTCTTGGGTACAACAAATTCCATTTTTTAGGGCTTAACTTAAGCTATTCCCCAGACTTTGTTAGTGACTAAAGAGAACACTTTTGTCTTCGTGTCATTATGGTGAATATTATACACACACACACACACACACACACACACACACACACAGAAAGTGTTAAGACCATCCCTGCCGAATTAGATTGTTATAAATATTTTCTCAGTAATGGAAACCAGTAGTATTTTAGGAATGAATACTATTGGTATTCTAAATATAACTTTCAGGTGATGCCCATAAAATTGCATTCCCACATACATGAGTGATAATAAATCTCACCCTTAGATAGAAGCTTGATCACCATTATATGAGAGACTGTGTGATCTGTATATGCTAAGTATCATGAGCACAGTTCTAGGCTCATGTTTCTTAGTTCAATAATTAATATTCGAGCAATTAATTTTTCTACTTAGATGTGTCCCCCACCTGACTCTGGGTGTTATCCCCAGATATTTGAATACATGATAATTACATGAATGATTTGTACTGGTATTTCTGATGAAATCTTTTTGAATGCTCTTGCTTCTGTGGAAAGTTACCCATAAAACACGTACCCTGAATATGTGGGAAAGGTCAGACCATGGTTAGTCTTTGGACTTTGTAAAACAGAGAAAGCAATTCCACTGCATGTCGCAGTTCTGACTAAGGCTTACTTGAGGGCAGTGTGAGATTGAAGCAATGTGTTGACTGAACAGGATGCTTGATCTTAGGGTTGTTGTGTTGGGTATGTACTCAGAGAATAAGATTTAAATGTGGCCTTTCAGATGACTCAAAGGCTTCAGTTCACTGTTCGTGGCATATTGAGTTGGAGCTTTCCCCCAAATGTTGAGAAAGTCTTCTCACACCAGCCCCCATGCCTTGCTCATAGATTCACCTGCCAATGTACATCTGTTAACTAGCCCAGGATCACTCATCCTACCAAAACAAACTTGCTTGATGTGCCTGCCAGGAGACTTCCTCAGGCCAACATCCACACCTGTGTATCAAAGAGTGGCCTTTCCATAAATTCCCCTCCAACTTTATTGCTGATCATATCTTCACTGTCTTTAAGAGCCATTTGAAACTCTTCTTTTCTGGGAAAATTTCCTCAGTCAGCTTTCACTCATCCTGAACACTTGTCTCTGTTTTATTGAGTGAGCTTTCTTAAAGGCAGGAATCATGTCTACTACTGTTGAGAATCTTCTCTCCATGTGTTTTAGGAAAATTACCTTATTAAGTGAATCCCTACTAATCACAGAATCAGAGGCAGTTGAGACTAGGTAAGTTTTAAAAAGCCCTATGATTTAACTCTCTCTCATTTTGCATATGAAGATACTGTGCCCAAGAATATTTAAAGTGTCATTCAGCGAATATTCACTTGTTGCCAATTATATGCCAGTGATTTATTTTGACTTTATTTTTATAAAATTTCAGCCTTAGTAGAAAAGTCACACCAACAGTATACAGAATTCTCTTGTATTCTTTATCCAGATTTTTCAAATATTAAGTTTTTACCATATTGGCACCATCATTTCCTTGATTTTTTTTTTTCTGGACTATTTGGAATAAGTCACAAACTCGAGCTCCTTGACCTCAGAATACTTTAGTGTAGAGTTCCTAAAACCAAGAACACTCTCTTATAAAAATCATATTATGATTATCCAAATGAGGACTTGATCATCGATTCCAACTATTGTCAACTACACAGAGCTTAGTAATTTCAACAGCTTCACTATTTTGAACTACACATCACTTAGTAATTTAAACAGTTGGCCAGATGTAAACTTTACAAAGTATGTAAAGTTGCACAGCAGGTAAGTGGCAGCTGTGAGACTGGTACCCAGATCTCAAATGCATTCTTTCATGTTCTTTCTGCCTCACTAAGTAAAAGGATATCTTTAGGCCTCACATCTGACAACACCATGGAGTTATCTGAAAGCCTTGGGAAACTTAGGGCTTTCAAAGTTGTTTAGTAACTTCCAGAATCTAGAGCTAGTAATGATGTTATTTTTTTTAAAGGTCTGTGAACACAAAATATAAATCTTGGTGCCATTCTTTATGCTTTCCTTGTGTCTGCCAAGCCATGTAGAGTTTGCATTTTTTGAGATTAAATTCAGAGAACTACCAGTTAACAATGTTGAACAGCAGGACAAAGCTTGTCCAAGAGTTAACTAGAGTTGGTGACTCCTGATGTGAGAGATAGGACAGTCATCTCTCTTATCGTTACTGAAGAGAGTACTGATGATCTTTTACTCCACAGGGAAAAATATACCACAATGCTATGTGAGCCTTTAAGTAACTCAATGCTTAGAAATTAAGTAACATATTTTCCAACATTGCTACCATGATTCGCATAACTAAATTTTCTGGTTATCAAACAGGTAGAGAATTTGGATTAAACAGGTTGATGCTTCTGTGATTAGACCTACCCAGATACCAAGACTTATGCCTACTTCCAGAAATTTTCTTGTTTAATTCACCATACTCATCCTGACATGGCCTCCAGCATTACAGAGAGCTTAATACTGTAGAATGTTCAGCTGGAAAAAGAATTTGGCATTGTTCAAAGGTTTGGAGGACAATTACAACACTCATAAAACCAGAAAATGATACATAAATCTTTTTTAAAGTAAAAATGTTGGCTTATTTCTCAAAATGTTTCTATTACTTAATAATATGAGTATCAGAGCCTTTGTTCAGCACATAATGTTCAGAATAATTTGGTAGACATGAACTAAAGATCCTTTAAACAACTTGCTTTTATCACAATTCAATTTTATTCCTCTATTCAGGCATAGTGACATTCATTTAGTGACTTTGTTGTGGGACTGTTTCTTTGCATATAATATACAGAACCATTCAAGTGTAATCTGTTTTGGATCATTATTCATTTCTTTGGGCTTTCTTGGATGAAACAAACAGAGTCCGTTTAATAGCCTCAAGTCAAAAATATCTGAAAGACATAACTTGTCTTATACATGTAATTAGGAAAAAAACCCCTTAGTTTTGGATATACTTTAGACAGTTGTTTACAATAGAGAGCTAGTCTAAAGCTTTGGCAAGAGTGTATGTGGGGCAGGGGAGGTGCTGGGGGGAAGAGAGAGACACAGAAATAGGGGTGTGGGGGATAAGACAATTGTACGATTTGCTTGCTGAGTTTTCAGATGAAACCTTTACTGTTAAAAGAGGTAAGGCAAGATTACATTTTACCAGGGCAGTTGTGTTATCTCTGCTCAGAATTAGCCCTTCAACTGGAGGGCGAAGCTAATGTGCTCCTCCCATCATCCTCTGCCTCCAGGCTGTTGGCCCTTTAGTGTGTACACATCACCCACCTTAGAGACTCTGATGAGGCTTGGCTACTGTAGAAGAGTAACAAAATGGCATTTTGAAAAGCATACTTTGAAAGAGGACACACTTAGAGAAACATGAAAAGGATGCAGTAGCTATAGGGTGATATAAATCAGCCAGCCTTCTGTGTTTGAAAGTAAGCATTTTCGTTGGGCTTGGAGAAAATACATAAAAGGCAGTCATGTGGTGAAAAGAACATGGACAAACTATGGCAGCAGATGAGCCCAAGTTCAAATCCTGATGCTGCCACTTTTACCAGGGACACGGCCACCTAGAACAAGTCATATAATTCCCCTGATCCTCACTTTGTGCACCAGGAAAATTTTATCTTCATTCAGCAAGCATACATTGAGTTCCTGCTGAACACCAGCACTCTGTCAGGTGCTGAGGATTCCTGGATGAATAAGACACTACCCTTCTCCTCAGGTAGCTCAGAACCTCCTAGACTCACAAAGAGGAGAGGTTTATGTGAGCACATACATGAAACCACTTAGTAGAATGTCTGGTATGTAGCAGCAGCTTAATGTGTTGGATACTCTTTCCTCTTTGTCTTCTCAGCCTTCTGTGAAAATGGGAGAAATCCAAAAATTTCCCAAGAATTTCAGACAATCATTCCCATTACCTCCTCCTCAGAGTCTCTTATCAGGAATTGTAGTTTGGAATTTGATCCGTTAGATGCATAATTCTAAGGAATCTGTAATGGACTAAGTCAGCAAACATGAGCTCTTCTGACAGCTTTGCCAGACTAACTTTTTCCTCTTAGGCAATTCACATTCTTCTCTGGGAATCACTTTTGTCCATAGCACAATTAGGGCTTAGAAATAGTTAGGTGTGATATTTATCCCTTCGGATCCAATGTTACCTGATCTTCTGATCCTCTGTTGGAGTTGTGCTTATTTGTCTTATATCACCTTCTCCCTGTTCCCATGCTGAAAGCTTTGTTGGAGCTGCTGGTGAACAGGAGCACAGCTTTGGTTTTTATAGCCTTGATTTAGTTTCTTTTGTTCTATTCCTTTCTCTTGCCTCTTGTTTTGAGGTCAGTGGAAGAGGAAATAGCAAGGAAGAGGTGGCTGCTTCTACGTTTCACTGGGTGCCCTTTAAAACTTAAGGGAATTCCTCCTCTGTTCTCTCTTTCATTCTGAGAACACAGGAGGCTGAAGACACATGGTTCCGCGATGTCTTTACTAATTTTTTGTTTTCATTTTAGCCACAATTCTTAAGTTAAATTATAGAATGCCAAAGAGTCATAAGTTGGGATAACTAGAAGGGACTGTAGTGGACATTCAGAACTCTATGAAACTGAAGTCTCCAAAGGACCTTTTCTAAATTCTATTTGGTTTACATTCAGACTGTAACTTGAACTCAGATCCCTAGTGCAACTCTCCTTTGTGCTGCCATTGCTATAAGGATGATTATCTTTATGATTTATTCTCCACATTACCTCTTAAGGTGACTAAACATCATATGCCTGTTTTTATGGTAAAAATCATCCTGGGGTTTCTCATCCTCCTCATCCCAGGTTTCTTTTTGCCTTCTGTATTACTCTCCAGTGTCTCCTGGGCTGAAGCTTTCCTTTTCTACCCTTCAGTGTATCAGAACAATTCTAGGAACGATCTGAGATGCTCCTGGTCAATCATGTCTGTCTCTTCTAATTTTAGTGTCTCTTAATAATCATGGCTAACAGTGTTTGAATGCTTCACACACAACTGTGTACATTAGTCAGCTTTTCATTGCTTTAATAAAATACATGAGATAATCAACTTAAAAAGAGGAAACATTTATTTTAGCTCACAGTTTTGGAGATTTCAGTTCACAGCTGGTTGGCTTTATTGCCTTTGGGCTGTAGCAAAGTAGTGCATCACAGAGGGAACAAGATGTGGAGGGAATCCTCATTGCAAGTGAAAGAGAGAAAGCAGAAGAGTCTAGGGTCTCACAACTCTCTTCAAGGGCATTGTACCTAACTTCCTCCCACCAAGTCTCATCTTTGAAAGGTTCTACCACTTCTAATAGCAATATGGACTGGGGACCAGCCAGTCCAAAACATGGACCTTTGGGGGACATTTAAAATCCCAAACTATCGCACTGTATCAAGTACTTTACATTGGAACAGCAATTCTCTTCCCCATATTCCAGAGGTGAAGTTGAGGTTTGGAGAAGTTCTGTGCTTTTCCTGAGGTTCCAAGTCCAGTTAATAGTGGTTCCGGTATTTGAAGCTATGTAGTCTCATTTTAGATTCTGTGCCTTTAAAACTTGTAAGGTAGTCCCCTCTGCTCTTGCTCCTCCTGGCTTCCCCCACCCTACCCCAGCATACATTTTCTTCCTCTTTTGTGTATTTTTTTTTTTAGCCTTGTTACTCTAAACCTTGGAGTCTTTGAGTTCCAACCTTGTTCTTATTCTCTATGCAGACACACACACACACACACACACACACACACACACACACACAAAATCCCTAGGTAGTCTTGATTGCATAAAGGACTATACTTACTGAGATTCCTAGAACCTTGTTCTGGGCCCATTTGTATAATTTTGTGTCTCTGTGTGTTTCCATCTGGATATCTGTGCAGGCAGCTCACACTCAGTATGTTCAGAACCTGGTGGCACCTTAGGTAACTGGAGAGATTGCCATTTGGGCATCAGCCTGGAGGTGGAGATATTTTAGAGGCCTTTATGATTTTGCTATAGTGGAGCTCTAGTGGAGCTCCTTGTCATAATGTATAGGTCTGGATACTAGCTGGAAACAATTTTTTATAAGTATCTATCTATAAATTAAAAATAAGAAAACTTTTTTATTATGGAAATATTGTGGTTTTAAAAAGGATAGTGTTTTTTTTTTTTTTTTTTGCCTTGGATATTCAAGGAAGTGTTTCTGTCAAAAGGAACTCTGTAGGGATGATGTTGGAAATGGCCTATTTGCCATGTTTGAGGACCCCACCAGCTTCTGTTCTCCTGCATCCTCAAAGTCAGAAGTATGATAGAATCTCTCACAGTGTAGATGAAACACAGCCACGTCAGTTTCCATGAGTTCCAGTAACCTAGTGTGCCAAACTACAGAGTGATACCTTGAAAAGGAAACCAAGAACAAAATTTTGGAATTAATCTCTCTTTGCTCCCCTTCACTACCCCTAGTCTCCAGCTGCTTTGCTATCTTTGGTTTAGACAGTGCTATTTTTTGTCAAGATTAAGCATCTTTTTGTTTCTTTTAAGTCTGGTCTTTGCTTTGCTTGGAAGTATTCATCTGGGTTTTACTCCTTCCTCCCTGATCCATAAATTTTTGTTTTCAAATAAGCCTCTCACTTTATACAGTATCTTTTGCGTCCCAATATTTATTTGTTCCCACTTACAGGATGTCCTTTGCCATCTAATTTTAGATCATACATAATGCTCTCTCTAAGCAGCCTCTCCTCTGGAGGGATAAAAGCCATGGTTAAGATGTCACTTCCCATAAATCAGGTTAGGTAAAGATGATGGCAGCTGTGGGTTGAGAGAGGGAAGCAGGAACTGACCCTTTCAAAGTCGACTTAATCCTCCCTCTTATCCTGTGTGCCTCCCTGCACTCTTTGGAGGGTGGATGGACCCTCTTTAACATGAAGGAATGAGCTTTTTCATTGTTCGCCTTTGTCACAACAACAAAAGCTCTGGAAAATTCCAATTAATTAGCAAGCCTTGGGCTAATGAAAGAATAAAACTGAAAGAGAACTGCTCTAAGCTTTCAGAGAGACATAAGCATGTGAGCACAATGCTGATTTCAAATATTTGGGGCTGTTTGTATAATTTTCCCAGGGCTTGCTTTCCTGAGACAGAGATAAGATGAGAGACAAGAACAAGGATTTGTCACAGAGTCAGGATGCAATAATACTGTTGGCTTTTAAGGACACTAAATGACCCACTATCATTTGAAGAAGGCGGTTAAATGTGAACTCACACACTCAGGGAAATTAAACCCAGAATATAGAGCTTTGCCCATTTTGTGTATAGATGAAGACATGGCAATTGAGTGGACAGAAAGTAGATTATGGAAGAGGTCAAAGTTAATTATTATAAAAGACCAGGAAATTACTATGCCATTGTATCTTTGAATGAGGATTTGCAACCAGCATGATTGCTAGAAATGGACAGTGATGAAAATCGCTGAAGTCACTCAATTGTAGCTTTTATAGCATGTGTTAATAGTAATAGTAGTAAATAATTTTCCCAAACCATTGTCACCAACTGACATATATTGAGCATTTAGTCTTTTGAGTACATTTATTTTCTGAACAATCCTATGAGATACTAGATACTATGACTAATGCTTTTGTTATCTCCATTTTATAGCTCAGCCTACTGAGGCTAAGCTACTAAATGACTGGCTCACATACATAAGGGACAGGCCTATATTTCAGTCCATGCTCTAGACCACCATGACATTCTGCCTATATATGTTCATATTACGCAGTTGGAAATACCACTAGAGAGGCTGCATATTGCTAGGCTGGACAAGAAGCCAAGTGTCTGAGGCCAAATTCCCAGTTTGGTCTCAACTCTCTTTCTTTATCTTGAACAGACTACTCACTTATCATTTCTGGCCTTCAGTGTGTACAATTAAATTATTTAATCAATAATGTAATCATTTAATCAAATTAAATTATTATATTGGATGATAACGGAGGTATCTTCTAGCTCCAATGTTGCATGGATTGAGAAAATGATCAGGGTAAATGAAACAGTCATTTGAGAGGTAGGTTTGTGTGTGTGTGTGTGTGTGTGTGTGTGTGTTGTGTGTTTTCCTTCTTTGTGTATGTGTGTTAAAGGGGATGGCAAATGCTTAGATATAAAAATGAGGTAGAAGCTTTGAATCCAGGAAGATCTAAGTTCAAACCTAGCTTTCTTATGTGATTTCGTACTGATTGGTTTATGTTTTTGAAAGGTAGTTTCTTCCTTTCTTTGATGGAGGTGATGCTGTTTTGCATAGAATACCTAGCATGGTGCCCAGGCTTTGTTAGTACTTCTTCTACTCATATGAATGGTATAAGCATTAGGTAGAGGGCACCCACTTAGGGAGCTGGGTCCAGAGGAGAGATTAATTCAGCCAAAGAAACATTTTTTTTCCTGTTTTTTTTTTTTTTTTAAATTTGGTGATTGACCTCATAGTACTGCCAGTACTTCAGTCCTGAAATCATTAAGCTTCTGACAGATTTCCTGTTAGACTTCTTCATTGAACTATATCACCTGCCCTTTGAGTAATTGTCTTATCTACAAATGTCCTTCGGACTCCTTGGAAATGTTGGTAATTGAAGGATGCTGGTTTAGTGGTCATTCTTGGTTGAATAGTGTTTACCTCAAATTCATGCTCATATGGAATCTCATAGTGTGACCATAATTGGAAATAGGGGTTTTGTAGATATAGTGAAGTTTTGTAGATATAATGAAGTTAAAAGATGAGGTCATTGGGTGGACTAGAGTGTGACCTAATTCAATGACTGGTATCCTTATGAAAAGAGAGAAACTTGGACATAGACACAGAGATAAAAATACCGTGTGATTACAGAAGACACATAGGGAGAAGACTATGTTGCAGTAGAGGAAAGGTCTGGAGAGATGTGTCTATAAGCCAAGAAAGGCCCAGGAGTGTCAGCAAGCCCCAGAAGTTAGGAAGAGACAAAAAAGGACCCTCTTCTAGAGGCTTCAGAGAGAGCACAACCTAGCTAACACCTCAATATAGGACTCCAGAATAAATTTTTGCAGTACAAAGCTACTGTTTTTTTTGGTGGTTTTGTTAGTTTTGTACCAACAAAAGAAATTGTACAGTAATACAGCAAGGAAGTCATAATAGTTACTAAGCCATAATAGTTGGGGATGGATAGGAGGGAGAGAGATGAGTAGACTCTAAGGAAGAAAACAGTGCATCTAACAAAGATGTGGTTTTGAAATCATTTATTGAAACCACTTACATATACTCTTTGCAGTGTATGCAAAAGCTCCTTTTTTTCTTATTGTACAGAACAGGTGTAATGGAAATACCAAAATAGTTAACCTGGTGAAAATTTGGCCTTTCAGAAGCTAATATTATTTTTTAAAATTTGTGTTTCATAAAATTTGTACAATTGAGACTATAATGATTATCAATGGAGATACTAAAGTACTGTCCATTGCCGCAGTCTGGCTGGGCACAATTCAGGAGCCACTTGTCAAAAGAAACGAACTTTATTTTTAGAACCACACATGCCAAACAAAACAGTTCCCCAGGAAAAACCTTCAGAGCCCAACTGCCACCACCGGCTTCCCACAAGCCTCTCAACCTCTCCCCCCTCCTGCTCTTGAGGCCGATTGGCTGGGTTGCATGGGCGGAGCAAAAAAAGTCCCCCAATGAGCAGCTCCGTGGTCTGAAAGGGCAGGGAAACAGCCCAATGAGCATCACTGCAGAGGAGCCAATCAGTTGGCAGCTAGAAGTTGCTGGGGCCGCAGTGAGCCAATCATCAGCTGGCAGCTGGAAGTTTGCTGGGGCCCCTTTGGCTGTGGCTCTCAACAGTCCATACCATGAAAGTGAAGAAAGGTACAACTACCTGGTTTGCCAGTTGATTTAAATATTCTTTTGGGGCATCTACATTCTTCTAAACATTAAAAACATTATTATATCTGCAATAGTAACTTCTGTAAAGATGAGGTTGGAAAGTATAGAGTTCCTTGGAATTAGATTATTATTTGTAATATGGGGATAAATCTTGAAATTGCAATAAGAAATCAAGACTCAGTTACCTAAAAGGCAAGGACTTTGCAGAAAACAACAGGATAACAAGACAAAACTGTCAAACAGGCTTGGGCTATGTGGACTCAGTTTGTTCCAGAAAAGCTCAGAGTGAAGACAGCTCGTGAATTCTGTCATCAGGCAGTGAGGCCCATATCACATGTCACTTTGCTTTGTTTTTAACATGTGGCTCAAGCTATGCCAGACCTGCTGCTGTGTGGGAGACGTACTTTTTGACAAAATAAGGCATTTTCCTGGCATTGGACCCCCTTTGGAATTTTACTGGTGTGCATAAACCCAGCGTGCTTGTGTTTCCCACACATATCCAATGCAGTCACATTTGGCGTTGTAGATTTATGGTGGTCTTGAAGCCTGTCAGTGTCAATGTTCCTCATCACCACTGGAGGTTATTTGGAAGAAATGAAACCGGGCGTTCATTGATCCATTACTTTAAAATTGTCTCCCATCTCCCATGCCTGTTACAAAGGAAGAAGCAGAGGAGGCAAAATAGACCAATTTTGAAAGAACTGAAAATATTTTGTAAAATGGAAATGGATTTCTTGCAGAGTGTCTCCTTTTCCCTCATGCCTCATGATAATAAATTTCACTGGGGAAGTTTATATTTGTTATTTTTTAAAAATATTTTTTAGTTGTAGATGGATACAATATCTTTATTTATTTTTTGTGGTGCTGACGATAGAACTTAGTGCCTCACACATTCAAGACAGGTGCTCTGCCATTGAGCTATAGCCCAGCCCTATATATGTTATTTTGTGTTCAGAGAGATGATGGTGATGATGATGACAATAATGACAATATTAGTGTTTATTCTTGGTTGACTGTATTGGCTGAGTTGAAGTACTACACAAATAAACCCCAAGACAGGAGTTTGAGTAACCTCAAGCTACTATTTTAAACCTTGTCTTTGTAGTTCTTCCCTCCTGAATACATTTCATTCTTGGTCACATGAGGAATCATTGAAACCATATGCATGCCCAAGCACAAATTCATCATCTGTGATGTAAAATAACTTTGAGAACCCTCTCCAGCATTTAAGAGACTCTGGTATGCTCTTTTTGAACAGGAAGGATAGACCACAATATTGAAAGAGGGGAGCAAGAGAGAAAGCAGAGATTATACAAAATGATAGAAAACCCCGAGGGTGTCATATGTGACCCTGGGAGATGGTTCATTCAGCTTATTCATTCATCCCACATTTTTGGACCATGTGTTAGAATAGGGCTACATACTAGAGTTGCAAACTTAAGTAAGATCCATGCCCCATTCTCTAGGAGCTTCCAGTCTAGTCAAGAGACAGGTAGGTCATCACATTTATTGAGTACCATGCCCCCCCCCTTGCTGAGTTCATTCCATTCAACTCATTTTCTTTTCCCTCCTCTACTACAGCAAGATGATTCAGCCTTAGGTCTTTGTGCGTGGCTGTTTTCTGTCCCCGAGACCGCCCCCATAGTGTTGCATGACTGCTTTCTTCTCACCACTGTCACCTCAGCTTCTGGTACCTTGTCCACAGGCCTTTCCTGTCACGTACTCCAGAGGAGCCTCCCATCCCATGATCACCCATCACACCTACCCATTTTAGTTTTTTTCATGGGCACTTACCTTTGTCTAAATAATCTTGTTTATTTAATCTATTTATTTGTTTTACTGTAGACCCCCTCACCTCTAGAATATACAGTTTTTAAGAAGGGGGGGGACCTTGTCTTGGTTACCATTGTATTCTCAGCAATACATTTTTTGTTGAATGAATGGATGGAAAAATGAATGACTGAACCACTGTAATGCATTCTGTAATGAAAGTGTTGACAAAGTGCTACAGGAAATGAGTGGCAGCTTCTGTGGCAGCTTCTGCAGATTGGTGACATCTTCCCAGAAAATGTGAGCTGGACCTGAAATGTAGGGGAGAGTGCAGGAGATGCTACTTCTGTTTTCATGGGTGAGGCTCTCCCTTTTCTCTCCTGATATTCCTGCCTGAGCCATTTGCTCTTGGCATTCCGTGAGCAACCCAGATAAATTACTGGTAGGGCCGATGGTCATAGCCCAGTAACTGTGACCCCTGCCCTTTATGGACGCAAGCACCAGGGAAGCAAAGAACACGTGTTTACTGAAAACTTTTCTTTTGCACAATGGAAAGTTGCTAAAAGCTAGTCTTTCCAATAAAGAGAAACTCAGAATTAATGTAATGGAGAAAAGGAGCCTTATGAAACATAAGTAGGCATTCTTGACGAAATAAAAATAGAAGCTTAAAAGACACATCATTTTTGGAAAAGAAAAAAAAAGGCTTTTTTTCCCCTACTGTAAGAAAATATGTGTGGATGAGGCATGTGTGTTAAACTATAGAATAAAATTTGCATATTACTTCAGGGTACTGCAACCATGGCAATTCAGAGTTTTGTCAGTCCTGATAGACACACTTGCAATATATACATCCATTAACAAGATTATCACTTGAAGAGACAATCATATTTTTACTGAAAAGGTTTTTTGAGGATAAAATTTATTGATATTTAATGAAGCATGAGGCTTCTAAATGAACCATGAAAGCAATAGCTAAACTAATTAACTGCACATAAAGGCTCCCAGAATACATATGTGATGTAGGCTGTGTGCTTATCAATCGTGCCTGGTTACACTGACATCTTGGATAACGTGCTCCTCATATATGCTTTGTGGAAACAACCATAAATCCTCCTGCAATGCATGTGTAAAGGAGGAAATAACCATTTAGATTTCCTGCGAATGCGGATGGGATATTTAAAGTCAAGCACTGCAGGGTTTATAGGTTATAATTTAGCAGAGTTAAGACAAGTAATAACAACATATTATTTCCACACACTTGATTTAAGCCTCTATCTATGCTGTTTCATTGAATGATAAATCATTCCCTGATTCTAAAAATATGCATCTTCTACCCTTTCTTTCTCTCATCCCCTAAAGGGAGAATGAGGATGCTAAATAACATGAGATGGACATTTTATTGCACAATTGGGGATTTACGCGGGCCTTTTTCAACTGTACGCAAAAAACATGCCTTATTGAGAGCCCTGAGAATTTTGAAAAGCAGGCAAAACCAGTCTTGTTTTGGTAGTAAGTCACACCAGTTTAAGAAGCCTATGACTTACCCTTAAAGAGCTGCTCATGTTGACATTTATCAATGGGGATCTTTCTTTTCACAGTGTCTCCTCCGTGAGCCAGTGTCTTAGCCATAGGAACCCACTCTCTGCCAGGTACCAGAGAGCTTAGCTCTGAACAAATGACCTATGAACCTGCATGTGACTTTCTGACAGTTATACACGAATAAAAGAGCCTAACAAATCTTTAACACCTGTAGTAATAGTATGTACTGATAGTAGAGGGACAGGCTCTATAATAGACATGGGAATAGAATTGATTGTGACCTAGGAGAACAATTAAGGGACCCCCCAGGGGCCTATGAAAATGCCAACAGGTTAGCCCTACCCCCAGAGTTTTGGTAGGTCTGGGTGGGGCCTGAGAATTGGCATTCTAACAGATTCCCTAGTGGTGTTTGCGCTGCTGGGACGGCACTACACCTTGAGAACTACCACAGGACCATGTGCAAGCCAGGGTAGAGAAGAGCATCTTTCAGCGACCCACTTCAGGGAAACCAGAACCAGGTAAGGATGTGGTTTGTCTCAGATACTTTCTAGACTCCCAATTTTCATCCTTAAAGGGTGTATCTAAGACATCCATGTTCCTCCTCATTAGACAGGAGCATGGCACCTTTTCATATATAGGTATAATTACTCTTGGCAATATATAGGGCTACCCTTAACAAGGACTGGTACATTTTAATGGAGTGAAATCAAAAGAATGAAGTCCTGAAGAAAAGTGTTTCAGATATCTGCCACTGCATGCATGACATAAAATTCAGGTCTGCATTCATCTTGAGGCTAAATATTCGACTTCCCCGTGAAGCATCTCTGTGCTCTGGTCACCTCCCAAATGATCCCACTTTTACTTCCAGTGTTTTTAAACCTAACATAGGGCCTGTTCTACAGTAGTTATCTAGCAAAATGGGTATTAAATGGCTGAAGGAGTTGATGGACATACGAATGTGTAGCAGAAGCAAAAATGATTAAAGCTTGTGTGATTCAGGCCTTCTTTCTTCTTTGTCCATTGAGGAAAGTACAATGTTAACTGAAAAGAAAGAAACCTCATAGTTCCCCAGGATACCCCATCCCACCACAATTCACCTCATATATTTTTGAATATTAATATGCTAGTTAGTAAAGAGTGACAGAAGGAGAAATGGGGATAGAGGAATAGCATTGGAAGAGGCTGAGACTGGATTAAAGGAGGAAGAGGAGAGAAGAAGAAGGGAGGGAAGAATTTTTTTTTTCTAGGAATGTTGAGGGAAGTTTGCTTTTTTTTTCTGTGGGAGAGTGAAAGAGTGAAGGATGGCAGATTTCAGGGTTGCTGAAGTTTCTGATTTGTCAATCAAGAGGAATTCCAGAGAGGTGATTTATGTTCACCTTTGGGGCTGGACTTAGCTTTTGAGTGCACAACGCCATCTGAAGCTGGACTTAGAAGTTCCTGGGTAATTTGTGTTATGTATAATTAAAAAGTTAACAGATCTCAAATAATATGTTCTTAATATAAGAAATAAGGACTAAATGAATAATAGCACACAGCGGGAAGATACTTAACTCTTATATGATCTCCCGAAGTGATGATTTTTAAAGTAGGGGGTTACAGGACCTAGAGCATCATCATCTGGGAACTTGGTAGAAATGCACATTCTTGGATTGCACCCTACACCCACTGAGTCAGAAACTTTGAATGAGGCCCAGTTTTTACAAGCACCTCAGCATTCTAAAGTTTGAGAACCCAGGGATTTCTTATGCAAGCTAGAGCTTATGAACCAGGGGTGAGGGAGTTGTTATTCTCATAGTCCCTCTATCTGAAAGAACAGTAGAGGCTGTCCGTGATCAGAAACTTAAGAAATTCATGAAGGCCTTTGGTTAAAACATTGCTGGTGGCCAAGCCAGGAAGGGTATGCATGCCTATAATCCTAGCTACTTGGGGGGCAGAGGTTGGAGGATCACAAGTTCGAGGCCAGCCTTGGCAACTTAGCAAGACCCTATCTCAAAAGTAAAAAATAAAAAGCGTTAGAGATGTGGCTCAGTGGTAGAGTACCCCTGAATTCAATCCCCAGTACAATCAATCAATCAATTAACTGAAGTTTGATGGTGGCCAATGTCCTATAATTTTTTCCTAAATATTTCATCATTTGAAAGTCTATTAAGGTGGAAACATTTTGAACTCACTAAAGAAAACAAATGGACTAGATGAAATGGTCTCACTGAGCAACTGTGCATACATCTATGCCATGGCCTGTTCACCATCCTGGGAAAGTGACTTGGTTGATGACCAAATGGGCTATGTAATGGGTCAGTGGTTCCAGGTGTAATCTATTTCTGATGTCACTGGCTGTACAATCATGCTTATTCTCTTGTTCTCTTGCTTTTTAACCTGCTTTCTGCTTTTATCTTTTGGCAATACTTAGTAACATGTGACTTTGCTATTTTTTTAACCCATCAGTACTAATATTTTTCTTTAACTAGCGTTTTTCCCAAGGATAAAAATTAATGACTAAATATTTATTATAGAAACAGAAATACTGAAAAAAGGATGAAATAAAAATCACCTCCCATTACTTCACAAATGTGGAGTTATCAATTATTAATATTTTAGGAGATAAATACATGTGGATATGTGGTAATTTTATTCAAAATAATGTTTTGTGTTCCTTTCTTCACACTGTGTCATGAACTTTTCCCATGTAGCTCTTCCTTCTTCAAAAACAGAAGTTTTTAAGATGTGTACTCTCATTTTAAAATTAGGTTTTCTTTTTTAGAAAGTAAAGTTATATTTTCACAAATATATTTAAAAACAATGGTCTAAACCTCTGAATAGTTCCTCTGAATAGTTTGGTCAAATGAATATTTCAAGTACCTTTGTGCTAAATTCCTTCTGAAAAGGTTTATATTACATATTACACTCTCATCTCAATCTACTAACAGAATATTGAATGTCTGTTTTTTCTCTAATCTACTATTTATGCCCTTTGCTTTTCCCCACACAAGAGTGTTTGTCTTTTTTATTGATTTGTAAAGGTCTCTTTGTATATTATCTAACCTTTTTTTTTACATTCTCAGTTTAGTTTTTTAATTTGTTCTAATTAGTTATACATGACAGCAGAATGCATTTCAATTAATTATACACAAATGGAGCACAACTTTTCATTTCTCTGGTTGTACCCGATAAAGAGTCATACCATATGTGCAGTCATACATGTACCTAGGGTAATGATGTCCATCTCATTCCACCATCTTTCCTGCACCCATTCTACCCATCCCCACCCTCCCCTTTGCCCAATCACAATTCCCTTCATTCTTCCTACGCATGCCCCCCCCCCCCCATTACGGATCAGCATCCACTAATCAAAGAGAACATTTAGCCTTTGGTTTTTAGGGATTGGCTTACTTCACCTAGCATAATATTATCCAACTCCATCCATTTACCTGCAAATGCCATGATTTTATTCTCTTTTAATGCTGAGTAATATTCCATTGTGTATATATGCCACATTTTTTTATCCATTCATCTAATGAAGGGCATCTAACCCTTTGTAAGTAAAATGTTAGTTTATTTCCTAGTCTTTTGTTTGATTTTTCATTTTGTTTATAGTACTTACTGACCTAAAATATTTTTTTAGTTATGTCTTTTAATCGTTGATTCATGCATCCTAAAGTGAGGTAAAAATTCAGGTGTATTTTTTCATTGTTTCATATATTTTTTAAAAAAATATTTAGCTCCTCTTTATTTCCCTGGAATTTATCAGTGTGTGCTCATTGTATTTTCCTACTCCATGTGCTCTTCTAGTGTGGTTTTGTGATTCCCTTCCTGGGAGATAGAGTCTGTTTCTCCACCCCCTTGAATTTGGGCAGGCCCTGAAATTGCTTGGAGGATAACGTATGGCAGAAGCAGCGATGTGTGCCTATGGCAGGCATGGTCCTTAACTGATCTGAAAGCTCCCTCTGTCTTTTGGAAGCCAGCTGGCATGCTGTGAGAAGCCTAAGTCATGTGCTGCCATTGACAGCCCCAGCTGAGCCCCTAGTTGACAGCCAGCATAAGTTTTCAACATAGGAATGAGCTACCTTAAAAGTCTATCTAGTCTACCTTTCAGGTGACAGCAGTCTTAGCTGACATCTGACTGCAGTGCACAAAAGATTCTTAGAGAGGTGACCCCTGCTGAGCCCCATAACACCCAGAACCAAAAAGGATAATAAATTATTACTTTAATGATTCCAAATTGTGGATGGTTTGCTATGTAGTGGTAGGTAATCAGAACATATGTATTGTGAATAACAATTTAGCTTTGATTTTCCCCCAACTATAACAAGCAGTTATAGCACTACTATTTATTGATCTTCTTTTCCCTACTCATTTGTAATGTCATCATATGATAATTTTTAGTATATATCTGAGGTCATGCTCTAAGGCTTCAGTTTCTTTGTTCAATTTAATTAGTATTCCTTCTGTGTTCCATAGATGCGATTTCATAGCTTTATAATGTATTTATTTTATTTTTCAAAACCTTTTGACCAGTGTTACTACTTCTTATTTTTCTAAGTGTAGAATCCATTGTCAAGGTAATGAATAAGGAAAGAGAAACTTGGAATTTGCATCAGGTCAGAGGTTCTCTATTTGAGTGGGAACATTTGGCAATGTCTGGGCAGAGTTTAGTTTTGGTCATTAGAACTCAGGGCTCTGGCTGGCCTCTTTTGAATGGAGAGACTAGAGATGCTGTTAAGCCTCCTGTAATGCACAGAGGAGCCTCATGCAACAGAGAATTAGGGGATGAAAAATATCAAGAATGCAGATGCTGAGAAATTGCATTAAGCCTATGAAATAATTTGAAAGAATCAGCATACTTGCTATATTTATTTTTCTGTCCCAGAAATATGTATGTATCTATATTTATGTCTTCAGAGAAAAAAGTATAATTTTCTTCATATTACATGCTGTTCCTGGGAATTTTTAATTTAAAGCATTTTTCTTATATTTTAAAACTCATAATTGATAGTATATAGGAAGCCTATTGCTTTTGTCATATCTATATTGTGTCTTGTCACCATGTTGAATTCTTTTCTAGTAATTTTTAGCAGATCCTGTTGAATTTTATAGAAAGGCAGAATTTCTGAAATTTAACTTGGTAAAAAGAATAAACCCTTCTGCTTATTCAGAAAGCATATAAGCTGGAAGAGACTTGAGAGGCTAATCCTTGGCCTTCATTTTAGTAATAATACATCTGAGGTCTAGAAAAGTTAATTTACCCTCCTCATTTCACAGAGAGCAGGAGCCTAGAATGGAAGAGCACACACACAAAAATAGCCTTTGGATGAGAATAGTAAAAATTCTCTTAAAAATGTAAAACTTGACACTGTTTAATGGCTTCAGGTTGTTATAAACTTGGGAATGATTTTAGACATTTTCTCTGCCATTTTCCTCCTCCTGTCTTCTCTGCAGTATCCTGACAAACCCACTTTGAATGCTTCCAGGGACAAAAACTATGCTTCACAGAGTGTCCACAGTCATTTCTGATTTCTAGGAGTTCTTCTTTGGTTGAGCTGTACCCTGCTTTCTTGAGGTCCACACATTCCTTATGAATGATGCTGGAGGAAGTGGAACTTTCACCAGCTATCTGAGTGCCAGCTATTAGAAGTTTGAATGGCAGTGGGGAAAACCTATGTTACCTATTGGCTGAGATTTGGGGTTGGGAACGTTTGAGGTTCTGGTTTCTTCATCTAAGATCTGTGTGAACCGGGCATCCCATATTGTATAGAATGGAATTTTATTTGATGTTCTCATGTTTTCCCGTTCTTATTTTGAGATGTCCGTGGGTAAGACTTCAATCCAAGGAGGACTGAGGGTCTTATCCCCAAAGCTCACTTTTCTGTCACCTTCATAGGTCCTCCTCCTTTTCTTGGGGACTTCAGCCTGGGTTGCCTCCTACTGTGGAGGATATGAGGAGGTTTAACTAGGCACAGCTGCATCTTACGCCTCATTACCAGGCAAGGTCCCTGTGCCACAGGGACTCCATCCAAGCTTATTGACATAATGAAGGACCCTTTCATTATTTCAGACTCCTGAAGGCAGAATTTTTCTTTAGAACAAAGACAAAGAAAGTAAGGGCACAATGCAAAGGAATTCCCTGGGTCCATAACTGCTAATTGGACAATTGTTCTTCAATTCTTATTGTGCCAGGAAATAATGGCCTTGTAGCCTCACTCCCTGCTTGTAAACTTTCTTTGAGATAGAAATCTTTTAAAAAATTATGCTGTCAAGTTTGATATGCTTAAATTAGACTTTTTCTTCTTAGCAAGGTGCTTGCTTTTCTGAAGCAGCCTGAACATGGGTTCCACAGCACTTTTACATTTGGCAGATAAACAGACAGGCCTTGGGTCTACTGAAACCTGTGGTTAATCATGGTTCTGCTAAAACCTAAAGCTTAAGGACATGAGCAACTCAAACTGAACCTCCTTTTATAAAATGTTGAAACAAAACAACCTCGTTTCTCTTTTCTTCTGAAAATTCTTACATTTTTTGTCTGATCTGTAGGAGTGATGGCTTTTGTATCCTCTAGGCTTGAAGACAAAAGGAAGAGAGAAGTGTCTCTGGAGGCGTTGTCAGATTCCATTTGTGGATTGAAATGGAATTGATCTTGATGCACGGTTGTAAAATATGGGGGTCTCTGTATCCCTTCTCATCTCTGAACCTTTCTCTATGCTCATTCCTTTTCTCCTCCAGCTCCTCATCTTTTCCTGGACACTTCTGTCTCAAACATACTGCTCATTGTGTAGAAAGGACTCTGCCATCTGCCATTTCACTGTATTTTGTTGGTGAAAGACATTTTTAAGTGTCTCAAAGGTGTTTGCAAGAATAAGCATCATTTATGACTAGAAGCCCCCCAAATAGTAGGATTCAGTAGAAACTGGGTTTCTTTGGGTGCCTGAGTACTTGGATGTTAGGGCAAGGACAGACTCTGCTATAACTAGTTGTGTGACTGGGACAAGTCTCTTTAGCTCTCTGGTCTTGAGTTTACCCTCTGTACAACAAACAGGTTGAGCACATGATTTCTAATATTCCTTCTTGGCATGTAATTCTGTGAATTAAAAGCATGGTAGGAGCAGGGATACATCTATTTCTCATGAGAGGACCTTGAAATCATTTTATTATCTATTGCGGTTTAAAGGTAGTCTTTTAGATTATGAGAAATTATAGTTTTTCAGATGTATCTACAGGTGGGAAGGGAATTAGTATTTATTGAGCATTGGGTTTGCATCACATCTGGTGCTAGGTGGTTCATTATATGATCTTGCCAAACTAGTTGAAGTGATTTGGCCACATTTTCCCACCCCCAGAACCACAAAATAAACTCAACCTCCTGGCTTCCTGACTTTGCTCTGGCATAGAGTCCTCTTGCCTCCATACTACTGACCCTAACCACCCCAATGTCCACATTTCTCTCGGTATGTCAGTATGCTCTTTGGTAGTATGAATAGTGAAAGCAGGGTGCACCTGCTTACCTGGGGACGGTTAGTACACTGCTTTTAAGTCAATGCAGTTTTGCAAGATGGAAGCTTGGGCTATTTATTAAGGCAGAATTTTTAAAAAGACCTCCTTTGGGTTGTATTTATAGTATTTTCAAGAAAAGCTGATTTGTAGGAGTAAAGGGGCCCTATAAAAGGGCAGTTTTTATGGAAAGTTGTCCCTTTAAGGTATTTTCTCTTTACCTCTTATTATATCTGGTACATATGGCCGTCCTTGTGCTCCTGTGTGTGTGCATGTACATGTATGTGCATCCTGTTCTTTCATCCTGTATCCTGGTGAGCTGTGTGCATTAAAGACAGTTGAATAAATAGCAGGTTAATAAATCTCCTTATAGTAAGATTTATGCAGGTGAGTATTTCATGTTTTGTTCCTAAATATCACTGTCATGGTTGTTACCATCATCACCATCATCATCACATCTCCTCTTCCTTGGTATTCCAATAGCTTTTTAAACCTTATTTTACTGAATAATATTTTGTGTTGTTATTCTCTTGATCCGTTTCACCCTCTGGCACCGTGCAGTTTAACTACCGAATGAGTGAATGGATAAACAAAGGAACTTGATGTCATGCATGAAAATAAAATGAGAGGTTGTATAGTAGACATTTAGCCACCACTGAAAAGCTTAGACTAGTCTCATTTGTTTATACTTGCATGCCTGACACCATTGATGGTACCTACACAGAATAAATTCCTGTGTCATTCCTGCCTCTTGCTTACATCTTGAAGCCAAGAAGTTGGAAGCTGTGGGTATTTGTTCTGTCTCTGGGAGAAAAGTGGGTTTCCAGTTGTCCTATATCTTCTACATTTAGGAATATTTGTCCAATTGTATGGAGTCTGGTGGTTAAGGTGTGTGAGCTCACAGACATCTGTGTGCATTTCCTCATGGGAACTACTCTGCTTTGAATCCTCACTCTTAGCAAGTTACCTGTTTTCTTTCATTTTTTTTTTCTTGGTACCAGGGACTGAACCCAGGAGCACTTAACTACTAGACCACACCCCACCCCTTTTTATTTTTTATTTTGAGTCAGGTTTTCACTAAGTTGCTTAGGGCCTCACCAAGTTGTTCAGGCTAGGTTTGAATTCACAATCCTCCTGCCTTACCTTCCTGAGCTGCTGGGATTACAGATGTGCACCACTGCGCATGGCTAAAGTTACCTGTTTTCTTAACCTCAGGTTTCCTCCCTTGTAAAATGGAATGGCAATAAACACGGTTGTTGTGTGAGCTAAATGGGTTAATCAAAGTACAGAGCCAGACCTCCTCCCCTGGCACCAAGTGAGCCTTCCATCATTAACGTCCGTTCTCATTTTTATTTTTAATGCATGCATGAATCATATTAACATTAGTAATATTGATCATGGTTGTAATAGTGTAAGTTCTTGGTGAGGGACTATGATCTCACTCTGATAGCTAGGTAACCTCTGTGTCTCCTTTGTGGTACTTATGAATAGCTAAGAAAGGGGAGAAAAGGGAGAGGCTTGTTACACTCCTGTTTCCATGGAGGGCTTCACAGAAAAGGTGAAAAGTCAAACAGTTTGGAAAGAGCTGCCTGGGGAGGGAGGAGCTGTGTTCCGTGGTGGAGTGTGCCTGGTGGGGTGGAATGGCGGCTCTGGCACCGTGCCACCCCCATTCTGGCTTCTCAGTAAACTCCCTGTTTTATTTTTATTTTTCACCCTGCTTTAAATAATCAAATTCCATTCTCCTTTTAGCCCTTTCCAACCTATCTATGGAAAGAGACCCTGTACTAAAACATGCCCCAGCTGTGGTGTGGCCATTACCTGTCCAAAGACATTAGCAGTGTCTGTCCTCTGCAGGAAGCTCTGGTCTGGGGCTCTGGGGGTGAGGAGTTGCCTGCTGGTGATGCCAGGTAAGATATAGTTCCTGTCCTCACTAACTGACCTGCAGTTAAGGGCGGGGGGCCGGGGGAAGGTGAGACTCAGGTATGGAGTGATCATTAACACAAAAGATGACAAATAAGGTCACCTGGGAGTTTAGAGGAGGATACAGCATGTGAACTTAAAGTAGGAGACAAGAATTCATTCCAAGGAGAAGGTGATATTTGAGCTGGTCTTTGTCCATGGGAGTATGGAGGGTGTATGTGTTGGTGGGCCAGGAGGTTCTGGGCTGCCCAGAGTGGAGTATGTATGAAGGAACACAGTGGTGAATCCAGGTCAAATCAAACCTCCTGTGAATACAGCAAGGAAACTGATGCAGCCAGATCTCATCCAGACTCAGTGATAATTAGTAAGAGTTTTCCTGAAGCTCTTCTCGCTATAATAAGAATAAGTGGGGAGGAATTAGGAGCTCACACATTCCCAGCCTTCAAGTTAAATGTTAACTCCTTTGTGTAGTTAACCACTAACTTATTTCCCTATGCAAAAGAAAAAAGGAGAGGGAGAAAACCTAACACAGTGGTAACCCCCTTACTTTAAAAACAAAAAACAAAAACAAAAGAAATCCAACTCTGGTTTGCTTATGTGGGTGCTTATTTTCAGCACAATACAGATGTAGCTATTACAGAGCTGTGTGCAAACTTGAACAACAGACTGTACATGTTACTTTTGTGAATTCCCTGGGTATCTTTTGCAGGATTTGCAGAGAGTTAGCTATTTTCGAGTACATTCCTAGTTTAGCCATTAGAAAATTACGGGGTTTATTTGTATAAACTCAGCAACTAAAATAGTGCTTCCAGAAAGGTGGGTGAGCTCATCGCTGTCTGCTCTGATCCAGGCAAGTTAATGACCTGCCCAGTATTGTTCACGCCGGCCAGCTCTGGCTCACTTCACCAGCAGTTCCACTTGAAGGGAGACATTGTTTCTTAGGCTGTGCTTGTCAGAGGCTTTCTCTCCACACCAGCCGTTGCCTAGTGTCTTAGTAGTCCCTGAATGTTCCTGCTGCCTGCACTTTGTGAACTAACAGAGCAAGTATCCCTAGAAATATATGTAAAGTACTCTGCACAGCCGTCTGGGGCCCCCAGCAAAGATCAGGACATAAACACCTCTATACCCACACATGTACCCAAGCAGATACTGCTATATGGAAGCCCCACTGAGCAAGGATGTCTTCCTTCTATCACTTTGAAGTACAGTGGCCAAGCAGCCTGGGAACATGAATAATTTAAGCATGAGGTGCCTTTGCTGCTGATTCTAATCATTTTTTTTTTCATAAGAATCATGGTAATGTATAGAATGAAGGTACGTGAAGAAAAGGGAATGGAATTTCAAAACTTGTATTTGCTGCAAAACTTAAAATATAGCATAATATTAAACTTTCAAAATTTCTAAGGCTATTACCTGGGTAACATATGTTTTGGTGAAGGGATGAATGGCCAGAAGAGATTAATTGCGGAAGGCTTACATTTTAAAATGTCAGGTGCTAGGGCAGGGTGGCTGGAAAATTAGAGGCAGCTGATGAAATGCCTTTAATTTGGTATAAGAGCTAATGAATTACTCTGAAGATGTTATTGGGCAATCAGATGGAGAATGGATAGCAATGTGGTTTTAAAAAGTCAAATAGAGTGCTGTTCAGAATGAATCTTTGGTATACATGTATCAAAACATCAAATTGTGTCCTATAAATGTGTACAATTATTAGAAAATAATCCTGATATTATTGGTTCTGACCTATTTTAAATGACTAGCTCTTGTATTGTCCTTCCCCTTGGCAGTGTTTATGAGAGGACTGTTTAATATTTATTACTAGGCTAATCAAAGACAGTAGAATCCATCTTTAGGTAAGAAAATAGGTATTTGAGGTGAACTTTCTTCAGAGTTCTGTCTTTACTGGACAAAACTCTAATTCACTGTTGAGTGAATTGTAACTGCAATTGCTAATTTCTAAATCCATCTTCCAGATTCAAGTGACTTTGATAAGATTTTTTTTTTCAGCCTGATACATTTGTGAATGCATTCTTGGGAAGATTGCTGCTGGGTAGTGTCGCATGTCAGAGATGAGGGAAGGTTAGTCATTAACCCCAAACAGAGGGTAAAGAGGGGCAGTAGGCAGCCTGTGGAATGAGGAAAGGGCCCAGCTGAAACATATCCAAAAGTATTTTTGTTGTTTATATTTGTTAATTATTAATATTAATTATTGATGAAAAACGGTTTTGAGTTACATGCCACACATTGTTTAGGAATAAATTTTCACATTTCTTATCTAGTACTAAAGTAGGTATTAAACTCTTCCAGATAATCCACATTTATTAATCTAGTAAATTTTTCCCCTTCTTTCAACATTGAAGACAAAAATCTTATGAAGTGCCAGCACATGGAATTTTATTTAATAAATGTGTATGGAGTCCTCAGCTTTGGGTGGCTTCTAACAGTAAATAAATATGTTGAGAAATGAATTTGACCCAATGAGGTCAATAATTGAAAAGTATCTTCAGAACAAAGTATGCATTTCATGCAAGACAGGTAGATCATATATAAGGTTTTGTAGGATAAAATTGCTACATTAGTTATGAATAATGTGTTGCATCTCATGCACCTGTGTCTACTCAGGTGTGTACTCTATGGTCATCTTGGTTTCTTGGAATAAGTTTTTTTAGGAGTTACCATATTTTGTTATTCTTCATGTAGGTTTCAATCCTGTGCATATTTTGCATAAATTCTATTGAGTAAGTATGCACACGGTTGAAGTCTACTCTGGGAGTCAGAACTGACCTGGCTAATGCTTAAGGGAAGAGGCACAGAGACAGAGAGGCGGGCATAAAGAAAGGAGAGGGAAAGTCAGGACATTTGAGATTGCACGTCTCTCTTGGGAACTGATGTGATTTGGGAAATTTTGCTCTGAAAATCATCCCGTAAAAGTCAGTGTTTATGCATCTTAGGCACTGTGGGCTTTTTGCATGTTAGATTCAGTTTAGTCTCATTCTTAAGGACTATGTGTTGGATTTCCTATGGGCTTTACTCATTTTAAGTTTTAGATTATGTCTGCCCTTCTATTGGCTCTGCTACACGTCATGGCAGTTTTACAAAAAGATATTTAGTCGTAGCACTGGCAACACCGTTGAACCACCTCTAGCAATAGGTTTTCCTTTGCTTGGGTGGCCTCCTAAGAAATCCTGTATGGATGTACTTTCCAGTAAGGGAGGTTGTAGCAGTGACTTGGAAACCTTACCTAAGGTGAAGTAGTCGGCTGATCTTGGGTCCCTTCCTTCTGTCATCTGAAAGACTGACCTGTCTATAGCTGGGTGTTTGATCTGTGAACAGTTGATTCACTGCTTTTCAGAGCCCGATCTAAGCTCACAGATTCTCTGGGAGTTCTGGGAAGGTCGGCCGTCCCTCTGTGCAGGTTATGATCTGGTAAACTCTGCTTTCACTGGGCTCATTTCATTTTGGGAAGAAAACGGCCCATTGTGAAAAACTTTGCCTTTGTCAGGGAGCTACTTCCAGTTCTGGTTCCTCCAGAGAGGATTCTGGTGAAGACAGTTATGAAGAACAAGTAAGTCTTGTAAATGAACAACATGTTCTTGCTTAAATATTTCCCAGAAGAATCCTAAAGAAATATAATACAGGTAAGTTTTGTTATGCTTTCATTGTGAGTTATATTTACGGGAAGCAAAAAAAATAAGATTAGAATCATAGAGGAGGAAAAGCCTTTTTATATCAGTGACTTATATTTTTATATCTCATGAATTCTAACCATTTATAAAATTATCTGGTTTTGTGCCCCTGCTCATGGTTGATTTCTTCCTTTCTTTTTCCATCGTGAGACCTCTGAATTATTTTTATTCATAAGTGAAAAATGTATTACAGCTTTATTTCCTTTTATTAATAGTTCCTTCTTGCCCTTAACCACATCTCTGACTTTTTGGCATGTGAAGCCCAATGAGCTCATGCTTAATCATGTATAAACAACCATCTAATTATATGGTTTTGAATTTTCATTTGACCGACTAAACAGAAATGACACAGGAACGAGAAACCTGACAACCTCCCTGTCTTCAGATACCTGGCCTTTCTCTCCCTCACCCCCTCTTCATGCGTTTAGCAAACTGCACGTTATAACTTATCAAAAAATCAGTTTGCATTTGCCAAGTTTCTGAGGTAAAATTGTTCTTTTCAAGGCTACGTGTCAAAAAACAAGTCGGGTGAGCTGAATTATACGTCTTCTTTTCAAAATTCTCTCGAACCTATTCTTTCGTCCTCGGGACCAAGGTGTTACTCGCATTCCTGGTGTTGCCGGTGTCAGATGACAGAACAACATTCATGGGACCAGCGGTTTCTCAATCTCTGTCCCCTTGCCTTCTTCCCTGAGGTGAATAATAACCATTCCAGTCACCCTGCCTTCCCCCCAGCCCCCACTTTAAACGTTGCTGACACATTTTTGAAAGCAGATAGTGGGAAAATCTTTTCAAACAAAGGTGCTCACTGTGTTTCTACAGGAAGGAAGAAGTTGTCCATACCCTTTTGTTTCTCATGGCTGGATCCTCGAATTCTGAACACAGAGAAAAATCTCTCCAGGACATTTAGCACCGTCGTTCACTGTGTTTGACAGAAAATTAAAGAAGAAAAGATACCACAGAAAGACAAATCCTGGATGATCTCACATATATGTGGGATCTCAAATAGTGAAACCCATAGAGTCAGAGAGGGCAGAACCGTGGTTGCTAGGAGATTGGGGTATCGGGGCAAGAGAGAGAGATTGGCCAAAGAGTACAGAGGGTCATTTATGCAAGATGAATACATTCTGGAGAGCTGAAGTACAGCTTCGTGACTATACTGAACAGCACTGTGTTGTGGACTTGAAACTTATTAGGAGGATAGATGTTAAGGTCTCAACACATGTGCATGTGTGCACACATACGGTAACTAGGTGAGCTGATGGATGTATTAACCACTTGATTGTGGTGTTTGTTTATGTATACATTAAGTATTTTGTACTCCTTGAATTTAGCATTTTTTTAACTTATCAATCATACCCCAATAAGGCTGGAAAGAAAAAGAAAAGTAAAGACTCCTCCCTTTTTATTTCATTTCTTTTTTGGCTATTTTGAAAGATAGTGATTTCAGATAATAGATTTGGCTATAGCTATAAGAGTGAAGAAAGGGGTATAGACTCTGGTGAAATTTGGTCCAAGTGATTTATTTCCTCATTAATCCTTCAACCACAGTTTGACTTCTCAATTTTTTTTTTCTGAAACATGCACATCTGTAAGTGTTAAAATTTCATACGCTTAAATCATTTAAGTTTGGAAGCAAATAGACTCCATTTTGAGAATTTAAGGTTAGTGTGGTCTAGATGAGATTGATTAATTTCTAATAGTCTTCCTTATTGAATATATTTTGGCAATATCTTCATAGCTTTTTCTGCACACTATAAGGAGTAATCTTTGTGACTTATGGGGATTTATCATAATATTTTACTATAAACTGTGGATTTCTTTCAAGGTTCATGTTCCTTTCATGGTATAAGAAGATCAAAGTGAGCTTCCTGTCTATAGTTGTTATTTTTGTTTTGTTTTGGAATGTGTAGAGCAGAGGAGAACAAATCCTGGCAGAATTTATTATTTGGTTCACCTGGGACAGTGAGCTGGGGAAGCTCTCCAGGCACCAAGTTAAGGCCTGTATGTCATTGACCCTTTGAGAATTAGGGAAGAATTATATTTCTCCTCTTCTCTGAAAGCCATAGAGTCTTATGTTGCTTATGGTGTGTTATTTATTCTAAGAATTTGTATTCTAGTCAGGAAATAAGCTTTCAGTTTGATTTAACATTCAACTTTTTACTCACACTGATTCTCAGTTTTAGTATTCAAATTCAGATAAGCAAGTAATACTCTTTTCTTAAAGAATTATTTTAGGGAGAACATAACCATAACTCTTTAGATTTTTTTTTCATCCTGGCATCAATATGTATGAGGATTGCTCTTGTATTTTGATGGGAAAGAACTGGGTTGCTTTTCCTCATTCAGATATTATTGTCCAAGAGTCATTGCTGGTACAGTGTCTGTGGTGGGTAGAGGTAAAACAGTTGTGGTCACTTTAAAACTAATACACGATCCAGCTGTGTGAACAGAAATGCTTAGATTACTCTAATATTCCTTTTCTTTGGTGGGAGTAGTATGGGTACTGGGGATTGAACCCAGGGATACTCCACCACAGAGCTATAGCCTCAGTCCTTTATGTGATTTTTTTTTTGAGACAAGATCTTGCTGAGTTGCCCAGAATGGCCTTGATATTGTGATCTTTCAGCTTCAGGCTTGTGCTACCATGTCCGGCTACTCTAGTTATAAGTTCAAAATAGCACTAAGTGAAGGAAACAGAAGGAAACTCACATTATATAGGCCTCACCTCAATTGCCTGTGTGTTGAGGTTTGTGATGTTAGAATTTTGTTTTTATATTTTGGCAGTTTTATTAAAGTCATATCATTTTATACAATGACAAATTGCTTGAGCCAAAGGGTAGATATTTCAGCCTTTGTATCTTTTCACTTTTAAATGAACCTATGGTGGATATGATTTATTCTACCAACTCATGTATAGAAGAATTGGTTATTTAAATTATTTTCTCTAAAGCAAAGCACATTAAACCCCAAGACCCCAACTTGCAGATTAGTGGGAAATTTAATCTCAGTCATTGTCGGTTAGGGTTCTTAGACCCTACCCAAGTAAGACAATGCCTCACAGGATCTTTGTGCAGAGCAGAACATTCCAAGAGCCTTTTTGGTTCTTGGTCCGTCAGGTCACTCTTGCTGAGATGCCCCCCTAACCACACCCACACAGTCTCTAGGAGTCAGGCACTCTGTGCAGCTTAGATGTGGGAAGCCTTGCTAGAGCTGAGTCTCTTGTATATTTGCCAGTTATGCTTCACCTTGATGGACTTCCTTTTGGTGCTGCCTCTTTACTCCAGGGACCATCAAACTGCTGTTCTTCTGGACTTTAGGCAGTGTCACCTTTGTCTCTCATTCTGTCTTCTCTTAGAGGGACCCTCTTTTCAGAAGTTTCTGTGGCCTTCAGAGCACATGGAATAATGTCAGTGACTTAGGATTCCACACAGGACTAGAAGAGAAGACAAATTCAAGCATTGTATACCTTGAGCTCTTTTATAACAACCTCTCCAGAGATGAAGGAGCATGAAATACAAATAATCACTCAGTGAGTTTTCGTCCCATGTACCTGAGCTTCTGAGTGGGCTTTGGAACGTGGAGTAAGAATCTACAGCCTAGAGGAGTCAAGGGTATTTGACTGAGGAGACAGTTGAGCTGCCCTGGGGGACTTCTGGGGAGGAAGCAGGGTACTTTCCACTTCTTAGAAGTCTGAGTGACTTAATTTTTAATGAAGAAGAATGTAATCTTTATAACCATTTGCCCTTTTTCCAGATCCGATGCTTCTGGGCATGCCATCTGGACTTGCAAGCCCATGCAAAATGTGGAACAGAAAACACTTAATGTGTCTCTGGACAGTTGTGAGGAATTACTGTTTGTTGGGGCGGGGGAACAAAGTTAGCTTAGCAGTGTTTAATGGTGACTGTGTAAGCTTCTAAGGTACTAAGAAGTTATGTCTAGTATGAAGGATTGGTTGGAAACGTGCTTCTGAACTAGCTCTCAGATACTTAAAAAAAAAAAAGATCATTGATTTATATTGAATAGGTTAAGACTACACTTCCTTCCCTTTGAGTGTGTATGTGTGTCAAAAGGAGGAGATATGGAGAGAGGGGGCAAACGGATATTTCTAGCTGTTCAGGAATTGAGAGACAAGGATATAACAACAATTGTATCCACTAGAGACCTCATCTTTCTTGCATATCATGACTCCTATGAATTTAAAACAGGACCTTCTCAACTCCATTTGTGGCCTTGAACTATATTTGCCTAATTAATTGCTCTAAAGTCATATTCTTTTCCTGTTCTTCTAGAAAATATTTGTTGAGTACCAAATATCTGACAGCGGGGTCCCAGGCATTGTTCCTGGTGGTGAGGGGTTCCACTGATATGCAGTTTATCTGTTTTTCTTACAACCATTGTTTTTTGTTGGTTGAGGTAGAAATAGCAACTTAGGATATATGTGACCATGACTTATGAAGCAAAGATTTGAAGTCTACTGTTTCTTACAGGCAATTCAGTAACCTTTAAATAAGACAAGTTGGGGTTACCCTGCCTGCTCTTGTCTGAGATCATGGCAACATCTTCCTAGCTTGGTGTCTGCCTTTAGCCTTTGCTCTGCTTCTCTGTGAGCTGAAAATAGATATTACATCACATATAATAGTTTCCCACTACATAATACCTATAGTTAAAAAAACTATTGTAGCTCTTTGGGGTGCTTGGCTTTGAAAGTTGTGTGTTATGATATTTGTAATACTTCAGTAAGACTATCACTGCCGAGGGCTTATGGAGTAGTTACTGTGCAGGACACTTCTCTAAGTACTTTAGATAGATTGATCATTTGGTACTGCCAACTTACTTAGGAAGGTGGGAATAATGATTACTCCTTTTTCCAAAAAGGATACAGGTACAGAGAATTTAAGGGACTTGCCTAAGGTCACACAGCTGGTGAAACCATTTTGGCTCTGGCATCTCCATTCCTTTCTACTTTCCCATCCTGCTTCCGGAATACTTTCTCAGCCTGTGCTCACTTTACTCTGGCTAGCCCCAGTCCATGCTACCCTCTCCCTTCCAGCCATTAAAAACACTCAATTCAAATCTGACCTTTTCCACTAAGCCTCTTCCAGTTCATAGGATCTTTTCCTTGTTTCTACTCTTTTTGGACTCAGCATTCAGGCAACTCAGTTTAAGAGTGTTTCCCAAATGTTTTCTGTGTTAGTTAAGACTCTGTCCAACTGGTTGGAAGCTCTTTGACCAAGGGCTAGCCCAAGGCCTGAGGTTCTGTTAATATAGTATAGCACCAGGTCCTGTAAATGTGACCTGTGTGCATGGTCTTGGAGAAACGGAAGCAGTTTTCTCCGATTAAAATTGACTTTCTCCCTCCCATCCGCTCATTCGTTCTTATATTTATAGAAATCCTCTTTTTTGAAAGTCTGATAGTTTCACCTTCATAAATGTTCAAAGATTAATCCCTTGGATAAACCTTGGTTTAAGCACACTAAATTAGATTGTAAGCAAGAATAGTGTGACTCATCTCTGCATCCACACTCCCTGGAATATATAGCATAGCACAGAGCCTGGTGCAATAAACAGATACCTGATCAGTGAGTGATAAATTTCTAAATTGTACTTGTATTGGTATTTCGGTTTTTCAGAGTAACAGTTTGCTTATTTAACAAATATAGCTGCTCTCTTCCCATGGGATTGTGAGAAAAATTTGTCAAGGGAAAAGCAGTAAAATGTGCTTACATTTCCTCTTTGGTTTTCTGGGCTAATTGTAGGTGAACTTTATTTAACACTCTTGCTATACTAAGAGTCTCTATGGAGCAGAGCAGCTTTCAGTTAACTTGGCAAATCATTACAAGAGAGAACAGAAGGGTCAGCATAAGCACTCTCTACTAATTAGTTGATAATTGATGTACAATAGCTGACTGATGGGACTTTAGAATATAAACCCTGGAATATTGTTTAATTTATCTTCCCATCTTTATGAAGTGGCTTGGAGCTATGTATTCTTAATAACATCTTACCAGGAGTGCCCAGCTGCTGGAGTAAGACTGAGGTTTCATGGTTGGGAATCCAGGGCACTGAGTATTATAGAAAGAAATATGATAGTTTTTAATCTCTCAGGGTATAAATGTGACTTAATTTAATACATGAATCAAATGAGTAAGCTGATGGTTCCTACTTAGTAGATAACATTCCTGAATGCTGACTGAGGTTGGAAGAGTGTTGGTGTGGAAGTTATATTCTTGTGGGATAAATATAGAAAGGTTGAGCTGAACTCAAGAGGGGTAGGTGGTGGAGTTGGCATTATTCATGGTTTGTATTTGAACTATTTATCTGCTCACTTTGGAATGAAATCAGAAAATGACTTTATAGGATGTTCTTCAGCTTTGAAACTTGATTTTCTGAATCTTTTTCAACTAATTATAAAATCCTCAATCTTACTTTATTCAGTGCCATAATCAGTGCTTTCTTCTTTTGTCATTTCCCACACTGGACCTTCTGCACTATTCATCTACTTTCTTGTTCATATGCTTCTTCTGTCTTCCTGCCCCTTTCTACTGGATTTATCGCAGGTGAACTCTGCTTCCAGTGGAATGCACGATTACCCATAACATGGGGAGCCAATGCATACCAGCCAACCATTTACCAGCACCATCTGGTTTAGTGGGTTTGAGATGAAGCATAGAAATTTGCATTTTTGAGAAGTATCTTTGGGGATGCTAACATATAGCCAGATTTGGAACCATTGGTGAATACATAATGTCCAGCTTTTAAATCAGGTTGTTTTCAGCTTTTTGTTACTATAATAAAATACATGAGAGAATCAAAGGAGAAAAGCTCTGTTTTGTCTCATGGTTTCAGAGATTTCAGTCCAAGATCAGTAGGTCCCATTGCTTTTTGACTTGTGACAAGACAGCACATCATAGTAGGAAGCCTATGGTGAGCAAAGCCATCTACTTAATAGCAGGAAAGTGAAAAAGAGAGAAGGAAATGACTGGAGTTTCATCGTCCCTTTTGGGCATATCTCCAGTGACCCCAAAACTCCCACTAGGCTCCAACTCTTAAAAGTTTTTACCACCTTCCAAGAGTGCTAAACTGGGTTCCTGCTCTCTAACACTTGGACCTATGGGGGACATTCCAGATCCATGCTATAGCACATGGCCTTTGGGTCACCTGAACCAAGCCTCTGAGCTCTGTGTCCTTGCTGATTCTCCTGGTCAGAGCCACCTCCTTGAGGCAGTTCTGACTCCTCATTCCTAGGACCACTTCTGTTTCCACTTCTACACCCCACTATTTCCTTCTCACTCCCATGCTTCTTGTCCTTCATATTTTAACTTACTGGTTTCTAACCAGTGCTCCTTAGAATGCCAGTCTTGGGTGAGTCCTTAAGAGGAAACCCTCCCCAAACAAATGCATTTTGCATATTATTTGCTTCTCCCAAAGAGTGATTATATGCATGTGCATTTTAAAGGATCTGATAAAAAGATATTTATGAGAGTTTTTCAGAATTGTTTGACCATGGGCATCTCCCTGAGCTTCACTTATTTATCATGTAACACTTTTGGACACACTGAAGAACTTTGGGAAATGGCTTTGTGGCTATTCTTCTTCAGTGAATTTTTTGTTATATAGTTAGTGCCCCTCCTCTTCTATGAGCTCCTGTCTCTATGATTTAGCTTCATGTTTAAACCAGTCACACTATATGGTTGTTCCAAGGTGAGTCTGTTTTAGCTCTTGGAGATTGTTAAGTCCCATAGAGACAGGATGCCTTTCTAGTGTTCCTGAACTCCTCCCATAGGCTTGGTACCATTTGGAGCATTGGTAATATTTGCCCAGGTTGAAGTACTTTGCCCTTGCCTGTAGAAGCAGTTATTTCATTCTGATTCTCATCCTTTGGTGTTCTTAGCCACTTACCTAGGCCTTACTGTATTTCAAGTGGCACACTACCCAGATATGTTTGTGACATTGTCACTGCTGTATCTTAGCTGTGAAACATTACAAATTGGCAAAACACTACATAACAAGCCTCATATGTTTGACATGCAGGAGTTTATTATTCCTGGTTCTAGGGAGAAATGTGAGTGAAAACAGAGTCTGATAACCCTACTTTAGCAGCCTCTTTGACTTGTGTTCATATAGTATTTGGGGAAAAGCCTACCTGTGTCTTCCTGTGGTGAAAAATATATACTTTTAAAAGTTTTCCCATATACTTGGTGGTCATCCCATTTGGGAGAAGAACAAGGGCAGACTCAGATTGATAAAATGCCTTGCCCAAGATTATATACCTTGTTATTGATACATACCTATGTTTCATTATAAGAATAGAATATTTGTGCTATGGAATTAGATGTGTTATTTAAGCATTAGTTTTGAGATCTGATTCTTCATCAAAACAGGCACATTCTGATGTTTTTTTTTTTTTTAAGAATAGAGGGGACAATGTGTGTCTAACTCATGTTGCTTTTAGAATTATAGCATACATATTCATGTTTGTATGATCCTAGTGTTAGATCATTTTACCTACCCCATCCAGGGTGGCCCTGTCAGAATAAGCCTGCCAGGTAGGCTTATTCCATGTGGAAGAGAACTCGGTCTCTCTGTGGGTAAACTTATTTCCCAAGAGGGATAAAAGAAGGGTTTATTGAGACATTTGTCCCCATTTGTTCTTCCTTATTTGGCAGAGAAAGCCCAGGTATGTACTGAGACTCACTTCTCCTTAGAAAATGATGAACCAAGAAGAGGTGTGTGTTCCAACCATTTTACGTACATGAATTTGATAATCATTTCCCCCACAATGGCCCAATTGGAATAACTCAGAAAATTGTTCAGTAACGTAGTGATGATAATAACAAAAACAAAAACAAAAATTATAGCTACTTTCTACTGAGCAAGCACATCCTGTGTGTTGGCCCTTACTAATCCTTGAAGCAGCCATATAGGGTGTGCAGTGTTGTCTCATTCCTAGAGATGAAGAAACCAGGAGGTAAAGTCAACCTCTAAACAGCCAGAGTTACGTACATGAGCGGGCGGTGGTGGCCAGCTGCATTTTCCCAGGCAAAATCAAAGTATTCTCCAGTGGCATTTGGAATTTGTTTACTTTTGATGGGAGTATTAGTCTCCTATTTTACATTAGGCATTTATTTGGATTTATTAAAGGAAATCTTGCCAGATACAGATGTTTAAATATTTACAACTAAAAATAAGGGGAAAATTTGAGCCTCAAAGTTGCAGAAACTTCATTGGTGCATGACTTACATTGCGCTTCAAGACTACCTTGATTTTGTGTATGCCTGGGAAAAGAACTTGCAAAAAACGAATGAAAGGTTTACTGGGAGGTTTACATGAATACTTCTTCTGGTTTTTCATGCCAAGTTTTAAAAACTATTTTTTTAAAATGCTAGGAAAGTTTTGAATTTTTTTTCTATTATATTGTTGTTTTATAGTAAAATGCTCTTGAGGTATTTGGCTAGTGATTGATATCTTAGTCTAAGCTAATCAGAGTCTTAAAACATTTAGCTGAAAGAAAGATGATATGGAGGTGAAGAAAAAGAGTAGCTTAAAGTCTGCAGGTTGGGGGGATGGAGAATTAGTATGAGTGAGAGAGAGAGAGAGAGAGTGTGTGTGTGTGTGTGTGTGTGTGTGTGTGTGTGTGTGTGTCTTGGGCGGGGAGGCCTTAATGTATAGTCCCTGTACACTAGAGAAAAGAGGCCCTAGGAACAATACCAGAAAGGTAGCAGGGATAAGTTCTTTAATAAAGTTTATCTAATCCTTGCAATGCACTTATTAAGTTCCAGGCCCTAAACATGAGGCACAGAGAGCTCAGGTAACTTGACCAGGGACATACAGTCAATCCATGATGGAGTTAGGATACAAACCCATGTTCTTGACTCCTGTTTTCTCTGTTGTTAACCTCTCACTTCTTCCTCAGTGTTTCCATCTGCCTTCAGTGCCCTAATGTCTAGTGGTTTGTTAATGCATTCTTGAAGACCCACTTGAGCAAAGCCTCTCTTTGATCCTGGATTAGAAAACAATTGCTCTAAATGTGTCTTTGATAACATTTGAATATAGACATTATATTATACACTAATACTATAGCATTGCTAAATGTCTTGAATTTGGTGGCTGTATTATGGTGATATATGTAGGAATGAAGGGCATGAAATCTGTGACTTAAATGGTTCAAAATTAATATTAATAGTAAAAATAGTAAACTTATTTATAGGAGATGAATGGATACACAGGCCATTAGATAAGAGTTGGAGATTATTTTACTATTCCTTCAACTTTTCTTAAGGTTTTAAAATTTTCTAGAATAAAATATTGGGGGAAGAAAACCCTGATGCATAGGGTTTTGCATTCAGAACAATGCTGTGAGTTAGATATGTTATGTCCCCATTTTAAAGCTTAAGGACCTTGCCCAGGGTCACACATCCAGTGAAGGTGGGATTTGAATACTGCTATTATATTTCTGCAAAACACCCTCCTTCTGTGTGTTGAACATATAGAAATTGATAGGTTGAACCACATAGAAATTGCTCTTCTATGATAATTTCTAATCTATTTTAAAAGCCATTGCATTTGACTCACCCTAGGAGTAGGGATCACTTCTTTCCTAATGAATGGTTGGTCTGTTATGTTTCTTCATGACCAGAGAGTGGGTTCCATGGGGGATCATGTCCATCTGGCTTACCACTCTCTCCACAGACTGCCTGGTTCATGATTGACATTTGATAAGTGTCAGTTGAATGAACAACAACCAAAAAGTTTTGACTCCCTCTCCTCTTTTCCTCAGGTGTATCTCATTTTTGCAGCCCCCTGTATCTGTGTCACTTTTAGGAGAACCTGTGAATAGTCATAACTAGTTAGAAAAGATGCAGCTTTGCCAGTGATAATTGCAACATAATCAACATATTCAACTTCAGGAGAACCCTTTTAACTGATGAAGACATTGATTAAAACATGCCCTTCTAAGATGACCTCTCAGTTCAGAAACTTGAAAATGTAACATGTTTGGGCTCACTACCAACACACAGCAATTTTGGCTAGAATGTATGTGGTGCTCCGAATGCCATCCTCTCAGATCCTTATTTGAACAGTAAACACATTTTTAAAACATATCATGTTGTCTCTAAAAATAAGCGATCTTTCAAAACGAAAACCAGTGCACAAGTAGTTGGCACATCTGGTAGTCAGAGAAGTTGTATGGTTTGTTTTTAGGGAATGACAAGCCAAGGAACATTCAAACTTGGCCAATTGCAAACTTTTCTTCTATCTGTGATGACACCTGATTTAAAAAAAAAAAAAATTGGCTCCAGGCTTGATGCAGAAAGAACATTGGAAATGGTCAGAGAATTAAACAGCACCATTTACTATCTTGTTTTGTGCAAGGAATTATAAAAAACTGTTTTTTTCTTACTTCAAGAAAGAATGGAGCAAAAAAGCAAGGACAAACATGAAACAACAATAACAATAACAAAAACAATAGCAGTGGATAGCCATTGAGCACCTATTATGTGCTGGATAATGTACTGAGTCCTTTATATGTGATGTTAATACTAGATGCACAACAACCTTGTGGGTGGTCTTAATTTTCTTCCTGTTTTGTAGATGATAAGGCATAGAAATAAGACATACAAATGCTCAGTAATCTGCCCAGGCCACACACCTAGCTGATCTGAGGCAGGCTGTCCCCAAAGTTCGAACTCCAGAGCACTGCCTGATTCTGAATAGCCTGGAGGTGGTCATTATGTCTGGCATTAGAAAAAGAATTAGATGGTCACATTGACCTGCAGTGGCTCTTGGTCAAACTATTGTTTCACTCCACTTGTGAGGCAAATGATGCTGTTTTCCAGAACATTCTTATAGCTACATACAAACATTCCCTATTCCCAAGAAGTCCACCATTCATTCTCATGGTTTGAGGCTATCATCTATGATTCTGGCAGAAGCTGTCATTTCTCTCTCTCTCTTTTTTTTTTTTTTTGGAGGATGTTAAAGCTGACCAGTGAATTTGGGAGTAGGGGGTGGGACAGTAAAAAATTGATGGACATATTGGAGAGAGAAGGGCTAATGTTAATTTCTTTATTACAGAACAATAATGTGGATATATGCATCTAGGGTAGAAGGTTACACAGGCAGTATGACCTGTGTAAAATTCTGGCCCAGGAAAATGGATTTATAGTTACTATTCCCACTGACTCCATCTTCTAGTAAGCAGCCCTGTGGAGAAGCATCAAAAGGATTGACTTTTTGAAATTGCTTTTATTTTTTCTCCAAATGGCACTGTTTCAAAAAAGACAATCAGGTGGGCTTCAGTGGAAATAATTTGTCAGTGTTTAATGCTCACTATAACTATCTCCTATTTTCATTCTTTCATCTCCTCTAAGCCTTCTTCAATGTGTACTAATAGACCCCAGGCTAGGTGCTAAGGGATGCCCCAAACATAGGGCTCTGCCTTTCAAAAGCTGTAAAATATAAAAACTGAGAGGATGAAAGGCAGGCAAAAGTTCATTTCCTGAAATGTTCCAGGAACTGAGGCAGGTATATTACGGGAGACCAAAGGGGAACAAAGGGAAGAGTTGGGCAGATCTGCTCATTTGGAGGTGGAGAAGGGAGTTCATAGAGGAGGGAACCTTTGAATTGAGACCTTAAATTGCAGAGGGTTCTCACTAGGTAGGTTAGTTAGAGTAAGGCCATTCCAGGTAGAGAGAAGAGCTTGAACAAGACATGGGTTAAAATAAAATTTTCACTGATCATGTTGGTATTTATTGATTCACGGTATGTGTATTTTAATGTCACAACATCTCTGAAATTTGAACACCAGGCTGCAAATTTAATTGGCTGTTCATGTTTCTCCCTGGTAACCAAAATAATGCTGTGCCTTACAATGTACTGGCATTTTAGATTTGATGAAATATTAATCTGCTTTGCCATCAAGTGTTATTTTTTAAGTGTGCTGTTCCAGCTTCTGGGTGTCTTTGTTTTAGGGGTGGATGGATATTAATTATTTGTTTATTAAAAAGGAAAAAGACATGAAATGATTGAATTCTTTGTAGGACTATATGGTATTTGACAGAATACTTCACATCTGATGTTGTTTTGATAACAAGGGCTGATAACAATGGAACCTGGGGAGGCAATTCAGGTGTTTTACATACTGGGCTAAGCTATGAACCACAACATTACCTTTTCCAAGGTCAGAAGGAAGTGGCATTTAGAATTTTTAAAAATGTTTAAGTTCTGATGCACTCCATAAAACTGTTCACACCAATCTAGGTGTCAATAGGAAGCCCTGATAGTACGATGCTTTATGAGTTATGGAAACAGAGTATCTATGATTGATTGTCCAAGGCCCAAGAAGATGGATCGAACTTAAGCTGCAGTGGGAAGGGTAGACGAGATGTTCTGGTGGGTGTATGTGAAAAACAGAAATCCAAGAAATTTCTGTTGCAATTAATGATCTTGAAAAGTGTACAGGAAGAAGCCAAGCATCCTGGAGCCCAAACTTAAGCACACAGGTGTCACAAAGATACACTCCTGGCAGTATCAGTTTCTGCTTGGATTTCATCTGAATTTTAGTTTCCTTAAAGGCTGGACTGGAGCAAGGCTGCTGCCAGCTAAGGATGCTGTCACTCTACCAGCGTTTTTGAGATGTGGCTACATAGATGGGGCCATAGCTATTGTTCCAATTGTCTTGTTTGTCCTTTGGCTTCAGGGGCTTCTGGAAGAAAATGTTTCAAAAGATGATAAGTAAAAATACTTTTTGGCTATTGATTTAATTTTGGGGAAAACAAAATAGGAAAGCATGTCCTCAGGGCTAAGGAAAGATACAGTGACACTTTTCACCTATTACGATCCCAATTATATCAATGGGAAAAAAAAGTGAACTTAAGTGAGAAAATTTTAGATCCTGATTTGTTAAAAACTGAGGTCATATTTATTTTCATTTGTTGTAAGTGGGAACAGAGTGTTTAGTTACTGACACTTGGCCAGGTAGTTGGCAAAAAAAAAAAAAAGTTTGAACAAGTACATCCATGTAAAAAGAATGTCTAGAATGATTCAACTATTATTATTATTTTTTATAAATGAATCATGGTAGTGTTTGCCTTTTTTCCCTTGCTTTTCACTTTTCCATAATGACACAGATTCTTGTGGGTTTCTTCTTTTTTCTTTCTCTTTTGGGTATGTACCAAACTTTGCAACATTGGAAGGTTGTAAACTAATGCAAATGAAAAACCTATGTCAAATTTAGTTACCATGTTGCTTTTCAAATGAGTATATTAAGACTCTCATCCTGATTGTTTAAAAAATTTGATATGTGTTCAATGACAGAGTATTGGGAAAAAGAGAAAAAAATCAAGATTGGAGGTACACAGTCATACTATATCCTTTTAAACAGGCTTTTTGGAAGTCCAGATTTGGAATGAAGTAAACCAGTTAAACGGGTTTTTATTTTTTAAATTTTTTTTAGTAGTGTCAACTTTCCTTGCTGGGTGATTCCAGTGGAGGGGGAGGAGACAAAAAAAAACCCCACCAGAAAACACTTTGGTTTGATGAAGGTAATTCTATCGCCCTACTACCTTAACCCTTTAGGTAAAGATATAAGATATACCTCTCAATATCATTCTCAAAACAAGATTCTCACTTCTATATAGAAGTGAAATTTAACCACATTTTATATAAGTGGTGATTATGGAAGAGTGTCTGTTGTAGCTTTATGACTTTCCAGTTGGAATTAGAAAAAGATTTTTGGTAATATTGCCCGTACTAAAAAAGGAAAATCTGAGGACTGTCTTTTGAGATGGGTCCTGATATAAGTGTGCACATGTGTGTATTTACTGGTCTCTGATTTAAGGGACATAAAAGCTAACCTGATTCATTTGTTTTTAGGGGCTCTTGGCTTTGGGCCTCAGTGCAAGTCCATTGGAAAAGGCAGCTGCAACAATCTAGTGGTCACCAGCAGTCCCATGATGGTTCAGCGACTGGGACCCATTTCACCTCCAGCAAGCCAGGTCTCCACAGCATGCAAGCAGATCAGTCCTAGCTTACAGAGGGCAGTGAATGCAGCCAACCTGAATATACCTCCTTCAGATACCAGGTCTCAAGTTACTTTTTTTTCCCCCCTTCTTTATGGTATAATCACACCCCACATGTGTTTTCCCTTCTATTCCTGAATGCATGGGCGTGCACACACGCACACACACACATGCACACACACATACACACACACGTATGCACATAAACACACATGCTCCCAAGCAACTCTTCTGATGTGAGTGTTGTAGGGGAATGCTCCTAAAAACTAAGTATGTGCCATTGTATCCTCTTAACTGGGAGGAATGGTTTAATATCTCCTATCTTGTGGTATAATTAAAATGAATGCCCATTTTGAGATTTTGAGCCTCAGTGACTGAAGGCCAATATGTACATTTGTCAGTTCCTGGTGAAGCAAGTCATGTCATGGTCGAATAAGTGTTCCATGCACATCTTTTTTACCTGACAGGTTTTGGTGTATATATTTCAGTCTCAACACTGCTTATCAAGCTGTTTTCTCAATCCATCCATCTGTCTACCCACCCATCAACCAATCTACCCAAATATGTATCAATATCAAGCATCTACTGTCTGTGTAATGTAATAATCAAAGTTTAGGGAGATAGCAGAGAGAATGAAGACAGAAATCACACATTTTAAGGCTTTATGATATGTCGGGAAGACGTATTTTCATGTATGAGTTACATAACATTTCAACATGATGTCTGATTAGGTGGCAGAATAAGTAGGTACAATAAGTACCACGTATCTATCTTCAGAGGGGAGAATTAATTAGAAAAGAGAAATCACCCCTCAGACAAATTTTCATCTCTGTCAAGGTTGATATTAGGGAGATCATAAAACCAAAATACTGTATAGTTTAAGGTCCATTTCTTTTTTAAGTTAATATTTTATCATCAGAAGTTATCTTCTTTGAAAAGCACAATCCAAAGTTTTTGCCTATGAGTCCTGGTTCTGCTGTAACTGATCCTGCAAAGGACTTTCACTCTCTGGGTCTCTTCCTCTTTTCTTCTTGTGGGGCTGTAACCCACTAAGATACCTGTGGTTCTGAGACTCTATTTCTTCTTCCTTTCCTTCCTACTACCCATCTTTTCTGCTCTTTTCTTCCTGCACAATCCTCTTAGCTTCCATTTGAGACTCTGAAAACATAGTTCCTGGATCATTTATTTATGCCAATTTTTTCATGGGGTGGAAAGTTGTTTTTCAGCTGAGACTTTTTGTGATGGGAAGCTGCTGTCATTTTCCCATTGATGATTATGCCTTGAGGGACTCCTCAGACTTGCTGAGTGCTGCATGTAAAATTAACTGTGCTCATGGGTGGGTGTCACTGGGAAGCCTTCAGCTTCCTGTCGGTGGCAAGTCCAGCCCATGCCTTGAAGGCAGAGTCATAATTAATGGAGGAGCTGATGGTAGGCAGAGCACAGGCTGCTCAAGCCACATACCTTATGCAGTCCTTTTCATGGGTCGGCCAGAGAGGGTCATTATCTCAGTGTGTTCTGGCACATTTGATTCCTTAGCATAATTTTATATCCTTAAAAGGCAACACCTTAAAGAAACACTGACAAGTGTTTTTGACTATGTATTCTGTGAGCTCTTCTATGAGAAAAAAATTTTTTTGCAGGATGAACAAAGAAACATGGTTTGAGGAGTGGCTTAGTGAAGGATGGAACCTACTTTTAGCAATTTGGAAAGGTCGCATATTATTTGTGATCTTTAAATTGGTTTGTGTGTTCCATCAGAGGGGAGAAAGAGTAAGAGGCAGCAGTTCAAACTGGAAGGCATGTCAGTGTCACAGAGAAGATGGTGAGGTCATCATCTTAGAGCCTTATCCACCAGGAGTCTGCTGGAGGCAAATAGGGACTGGAGAGATGCTCTGCCTAATTACCCATATAATTCCTGTAATTCCTAAAGTAGAAATTATATCACTCAAGTACAATCGTGGGTAGAATTTGGATAGACATCCTTCCAGGTGTATGCAAATGCATGCATCATAAGTATTGGCTTTTCTTTCCACTAAATTGACCTAATAACTGACATAGTTTTATAATTACTTTTTTCAGTTCATATATTATAAACTCTTTTGTAATAAAGGTTTCTTCAGCCTCACATAATGGTTTCTTTCTGCTCCAAATTCCATTTTATAAAGAAAGTATATAAATAAAAAGTAATTCTTATCAGTCTTTTATTACTAGGGATTTAGTTCTTTCCCCTTATTTTAGTATTATAAATAATGCTTTATTGCATTAACCCTGTAACTCTTTTATTGCACCTCTCTGATTATTAGAATAAATTCTTAAAGTACAATTTGCTGGGTTAAAGGAAATGTACAATTTTTAGCTCTTAATATGTATTCTCAAACTGCACTATAGAAAAGACCTACCCATTTATAAATTCACTAACAGGCTAAGAGAGTGCCTGTTTTTCTGGCCTTATCAAATATTAGTTATTATTTTTATAAGTTTTTCTTAGTATAAATTTTCCATCTGAGGTACAAAATGATATTTTGTTTTAATTTGCATTTCTTAATTATTGATATCATTGACCAGTTTTCATGGATGCATTGGCTCTGTTTTTTTTAAATTCATTTGTATACATTTTTCTCTTGGGTGTTCATCTTGAAAATGTCACTTTTTTCTTAGCTTTGTTGGGTTCTGTCTAATTAATTGATGAGAATTTTGCCCTAGTACTGAGTATTTGCTTTCATTAATTTCCCAACCATTTCTGACTTAATGATAAATGCAAACTTACCCCTTAGTATTTTGAAGAGCAAGAAGATCAAGAAACCATTCTCAATTTAGGCATTCCCAAAAGTTTATACCACAGAGCCTGTTGTGCATATTTCTCCTAAAATGACAAGGCCAATGTACTGGTATAGTAGTCTCATCCAGTGGAGTCATATCCCCATCTAGCAAAAGTTGGACAATGGAAAAAATTTGCATGAGTTTGGAATATATTTAGCTTTTCTGGTGTTTGCACATGCATTGTGATTCTGTACTTTATGATTGAATATTTGTACTACCTTCTAGTATTATCCCTGTTGAAAACATCATGGACCCCAAGACACAGAAAATCTAAATGCTTTCTCCAGTGTCACTTGCTTGTCAGTCACAAAACTCACCCATTGCCTGATAATATCATTCTACATCCAGAAAGGCACCACATTTCTCTTTCTCTTCTATTAGAAATTCTTAGGGGTGATTGTCTTTTTGTTTGGAATATGCCCACAAAGCTCAGAGGAAGAGCACAGGCTAGGAATGGACTCTGGACTCTCTATGAGTCCTAACGTTTTATAAAACCCTTCTGTGACCAGATGCCCTGCTAATTCTTCTGAGTGATTTACCAGGACACATAAATAAGAAGTTCCAGATAGACCAGGACTGGTCTTCCTTTCCATATCTGTGTATATATGAAATATATGTATTCTTATGAGTGTCAGTTTGAGAGTTTTCTGCATTATTTTTAAATTAGAACTTCTTTTAAGTTTGGCATTGAACCAAATAATTCAATTTGGGTCATCCTACCTCTTACAACTGAGAGTTACTTAGCTCTTACTTTATCAGCCACCGTAATCCTTTTTGCTGATGGTTCCCGGGTGTTCGTATTGCTTTTATTTTGTTTGAGATATATCTACCTTCTTTTCACATATAGCTCCAAATAAACCAGTCACCAGAAATAGTATCCTTAGGAACAGATGAACATATGGAAATGGAGATTGTTCTCAGTATGGTGACACAGCGCTCTGAACTCTGTCACTTTCCTTCCCACAGGTCTGGTGTTGTAGCAGCAGGGGTTGCAGGCAAGAATTCTTGGCAGCCCTCACACTCATTCAACATATTGTTGCAGAAAGTACAGAAAATTTGTGTTCCATTTGTAGCTTGTGTGACTTGAAGCCGGGTTTACCAGGTCTTGTAGTCAAGCAGAGCCTTATGGACCACATGTGAGCTGCAGTGTGAGAAAAGCAGTAGAGAATGTATATGATCCAGCTAAGGCTCTGTCTGTCACATGCTGCTTCATTTATTATTCACTAAGGACTTTATCCCCTCCCCCCATTTGTTTTTTTTTGGGTGTGTGTGTCACTAGGAAAAATTTTTACAGAACCTTAGTTTTATTCTTTGTATAATAGAATTGATTAAAAATCCAGTTTACTTGCCTCACATATTGTGTCAAATAAGAAGGTAACATAAGAAAAATGCTTTGTAAGTTACAAATATTGGATAGTTACCATCGTGATGTTTATTTATTTACTTTGTTAATTAACACATTTTTGAATACTTTGTATTTATCTAACACTCTGGTAGGTACTAGGGAGATTTAAAAATGCCTCTTCTGTTGAGAGACTTTGACTTCTGTTGAGGAAAATACCCACATATTCTTCCAGGTGCACAGATAGTATATAACCTCTTTGGAAAGAGGACTCTTACTGAGAACTGGTGTATTGGGGAGATATTCCATGCATTAGAACTGTAAAAGGTCTGGATTACTGCATAGGAGTTAGGAGAGAGACTGGCTGCTGAGAGAGAGAGAAAGAGAGAGAGAGGGAGGGAGGGAGAGAGACAGACACAGCCCTATTCATACTAATTGCTTTAATGATAGAATATAGAATTTGCTTTTCGAAAAATATATGATAACTATCTTAGAAAACTGACATGTCCAAGGTATTAAGCAAAGCATCTACACAGGGTTATATTCAGATTTAATTTAAGCCATAGTCAGGTGTAATTTGAGAAAAATGAGAATCATCTTTCAACAATGGAACAATGAACAAGTCTCACTATAGGCTGCCCTCAAACCAAATAATATAATTTTATAAGCAAAGTTTATAGAGGTAGATAAAATTCTCTGTTGGTCACTGCTTAAAAATCTGAAATGTTCTAAAATGACACTGACAGGCAAATGTGCCACCTGAGAATGGACATCCACTCAGCCACATGGCTCTAGTGAAGCTCTTATTCTTGATGTTCTATAAACTTTCTCAGGGTGTAAAGCAAAGTCAGTTGTCTCTGCTTCAAATATGACATATCTACTGATTTAGCTTGGGTCTGAAAGTAATTCCTGAATCTCACTGGGGAAGGGACCAAAGGGCCCTTGACATCCAATCACCAGGAGCCTTCTGCTGAGCTCTGCAGGAAGAGCCACAAGCTGCAAGTGTGCTAAGAAAATAATTGAAAAGTGTCCACGGGGAATTAAAAAACAGATGGTTCAGAAAACACTTTGGGGCTTGAAAAAGGACTTCAACCCAAATGTAAGGATGTGGACTAAGAAAAAAATCTATGTCAAGGGCAACTGGACATACATTCCGGCTGTGTTTGTCATTGGTAAACATTACTTCGCCTGATGGTAACATCATGTTGATCACAGTGTTATCACCCCATAGTGTGCATTTCAGAGCTGTTTTCTTGCTAATATCTCACACTCATAGGAAACCACATTCCTGGCTTCCATTTTGTGAAATGGAGTAAGAGGAACAGGTGGGATAAAAGTGTTTCTCTTTTTCACTTGTTCCTTTGCAACAGGTTGATATTTAACAGCTAAAGATAGTAAAAGTATTCATTTTGGGGAAGGCAGACATTTTCTATAACATTTTGTTGTGGTTAATTTTATTATCCCCAAAATAGATCTCTGTAGAAAGCAAGTGCAGATACACATAAATAAGCCAACTTTTCTGCTGTACACTGAGTCTAAGTCAGGGAATACAGTGCCTGTTCTAAATGTCTACATGAGTAGCCTCTTTGTGACAGATTTTCTGTCTAAGGTACATAGCTTTTTATTTTCTTCAGTTCTTTTTAAAGCAACCATGCCGTAATAAAGCAAAAGAATTTTAAAGGGGCCTGAGCTACATTATGGGCCATTTTTTAATGTATACAATATTGTGAGACATGAAGCTTATTTAGCAAAGGGAAAGAACAGGTAGGGAAATCTTGTAAAACAAGCAATTGAAAGTGAATGATCTACTCTCAGCCCAAAGCTGCTCTGATTTAAGAACAAGAACTCATCAAAAACCCAAGGCAAGCAAGTGTGGTTAAAGGACATGTAAGGACATGGCCCCAGCATGTAATTCTAAATATGACTTGATTTTAGTTCGAACTCCTTATATATTATAGCTATGTTTTATTTAAAAAATTAAGAATTGAAACCAGTCCATGTGTTTTATATATATTTTTCACCTACTGGGATGATTTGATATTGTAACTGAGTACTGACAGGGGATAAATTGCTCTTTAATTATTATTATTATTATTATTATTATTATTATTATTATCTTACTAATTTGTTAATATCAGTGAAACTAAATTGTAAAGCTTCTGAATCCCTTGGACTACGCTTTGACTTTAAGGATTTACTCTTTTTTTTTTTTTAATGAAGTAAAGTTTAATGTTACCTCCCCAAATAGATGTTACTTAAAGGCTGGTACTCTGTTTAGATTTGTATGCGCTGCAAAGCCTATCATACCATACTGCACACAGTAGGTACTTAACAAATACTTGATTATTTGGTTTGCTATGACAAGACATTAATAATTTTTCCCAGGTCTTTAATTTTCCCCCTACATTAAAAAGGATATTTGAAAATAAAGCAAGCACTATTTATTATAATTAAAGTTCTGAGATTATAACAATATATCTTTTGTTTTATTATTTCAGTAAGCATTAGCTTTTATTGTGCTTCTTGGGAAAATATTATTTACCTGGAACGAAAAGCCTTGGATTTTATCTGAACCCAAGAATGTGTGTTTGGTGGAGAATGTAATTAGGGGAAATACATAAGGGATTGTAAGTGCAATGTTCTTTTAGCTCTTAAGCAATCCATATCCTGTTAAAATGTTATTTTTTTTTCTTCTCTTCTGGCTGCTGTTCCAGGTCCCTTATTTCACGGGAGTCTCTGGCATCCACGACTTTGAGTCTCACGGAAAGTCAATCGGCCTTGAGTGTGAAACAAGAGTGGTCTCAGGGCTACAGGGCTCTGCCTTCGCTTTCCTCCAACCATAGCTCTCAGAATGGTGTGGATCTAGGGGACTTCCTTGGCCTTCCTCCAGGGACATCCATGTCCAGCAATAGCGTCTCTAACTCATTGCCATCCTATCTTTTTGGCATGGAAAATACCCACTCTCCTTACCCTAGTCCCCGGCATTCATCCACCAGATCCCACTCGGCCCGCTCGAAGAAAAGAGCACTGTCCTTGTCGCCCTTGTCAGATGGCATCGGGATAGACTTCAATACCATCATCCGCACCTCACCCACGTCCTTGGTTGCCTATATCAATGGGCCGAGGGCATCCCCAGCCAACATGTCCCCGCAGCCAGAGGTCTACGGGCATTTCCTGGGGGTACGCGGCAGCTGTATTCCCCAGCCATGTGCAGTACCTGGCAGCCAGAAGGGCGTGCTGGTGACCAGTGGTGGCCTGGCGCTACCGGCCTATGGTGATGATGGAGTACTGGAGTATGAGCGCATGCAACAGCTGGAGCACGGTGGCCTTCAGCCCGGGCAGGTCAACAATATGGTGGTGCAGCATGGCCTGCCGGGCCCTGAAGGCCAACCTTCTGGCATGCTCAAGACTGAGCGACTGGAGGACTTCCCAGGTGGTACCCTGGATCTGCCACCCGCTCCCCCCCTACCTCCCTTGCCACCGCCTCAAGGTCCCCCACCACCCTACCATGCCCACCCTCACCTTCATCACCCAGAGCTAGTGGCCCACAGCCAGCCACTGGCACTGCCTCAAGCCACCCTGGACGATGATGGAGAGATGGATGATGGTGGGGGCAAGCACTGTTGTCGCTGGATAGATTGCAGCGCCTTGTATGACCAGCAGGAGGAACTTGTGCGGCACATCGAGAAGGTCCACATTGATCAGCGAAAGGGGGAAGACTTCACTTGCTTCTGGGCTGGCTGCCCTAGAAGGTACAAGCCTTTCAACGCCCGCTATAAACTGCTGATCCACATGAGGGTCCACTCTGGGGAGAAGCCCAACAAGTGTACGGTGAGTTTCTGAAGCCCAGGAGTGACCTTTCTCCAAGGCCTAGTATTTGTATTTCATGTGTGTATTTTTCTAAACTTGGCCCACAGGTCTGAGGACAGTTTCTTCATTTGTGGGTTTGGATGTGTGGTGCTGGGGATGTCCATGAGATGGGATACGTCTTCAGCTTGAGGAAGGGAAAGGTTCTTCTGATGGCTAGTGGCTGCTGGTTTCTCTCCATTTCTAGATTCTCTTCTGAAAGGGTACATGATCAGCAGGGAAGGCCAGTCTGCCCCACTGTCCGTAATCTTGAAAAAAAATGCTGGCCAGGCACAAACTGGAGCTTCCTTAATGTGCGTGGACGTGCAAGAGCAAAGGAACACACATCACACCACCAGCGAGCTTTAGCTCTCTTCCAAAGCAAATACTCAGATTTTTCTTTCCCTCCAAAAACTGAGTGAGACTTGGAGTGGGGGAAAGGGGTGTTCTGATATTTAAGAAAGGAACTTACCACTTAGCAAATTGGCTAGTAAAATTATTGCTACATGTACCCACACGCCTGCACACTGTACTTTCCAGTTGTGGGACTAGTTAATGATTTATAGCCAGCATAAAAACACCAAAGGATACCACAAAGCAGAACCTGGAGGGATCTCACCTAATTTTAAGGAGAGAGTTTGTGGAAAGATATAAGGAGGGAGTGGATTAGGGAATGTGCCTAATGTACCTTTGGCATTGAAAGAAGTGGGCCTGGTGTCACTTTCCCCTGCCTTCCCCTTTTCCCGGCATCAGTCCTAGAACTCTGTTTCTGGGCAAAATTTACTATATTTGAATAATATGATTCTTAAACTATTTCACAATAATTTCACACCTCAGAGAAGCCCTCAGGGTTTACAAGTGGGACATCACCCTTGGGATCACAGGGATGGCTTTGCACAATCTGACAGCTTACTTAACTCTTGGAAGAAGAAGAACATATGGTTTATATTAATTTAGATGGGTAGGAATATTTCTTCAGAGTTAAAATCTGAGAATTCTGTGTGCTCCCTGGATAATGAGTATGGTGGAGGTCACTAAATATGTGAAATATATAAATTATTTTAAAAAGGAACTTATCTGGACTGTGATTCCCCAACCCCAGTCCCTTCTTTCTATAGCATGTCGTGATATAGAGAATCTGGACCATGTTTATGTCTCATTGTAGATTAGCCAGGTTCTCTGATTCATGTAAAAGCAAACCAAACAGGTGACATCTGTAATGTAAGTATTAGAAACACCTTTTCACCATCCAGTAGGTATTTTTGAAAGAGTTTTAAGAATTTTTGGTGGAATGAAATTGCATTTCTCATGGTTACATTAGGCCCCATGTTGTGATTTTTCTTAAGGAAAACCTGAAGGTGATATATTGTGAAAATGTCAGGTTCTGAGTGAAAGGAATGATTACATTCCAGGAGACAAAACCTCACTCTTTCAGTAGGGTTCTACATTAAAAATGCCAGAAAGAGACAGGCAATTGTAGGCAATTCCATTTACTCTGTTTGGAACACACCATCCTATTGCAGGCAGGAAAGACATTCAGTTTCTGAAGGAAAACAGTCCAACCTTTCAGTTCTGACTAATCCTGGCTGAAAATAGTTTACTGGATTTGGTTTTACTGAAATAAACATAAAGCCTTGAATTATCCAAAGAAATTTTTTTCTGCATTGCAAAATTAATTTTTATGCAACAGGATTTCCCCATTTTCCCACTATCCCCAGACTTTTTAAAGATGTGTAACTTTATAAGGTTGACTTTTGCTGAAGTGCATGCTGAATAGTAAAAATAGAAATAGTTGAGTGAAAGAATAAGCTGAAAGGTAAATGTTTGCAGACCTCTGCATAGCTCTTTATTGTACTGTTCAGGATGGGTATGGGAGGTAATTTTTCTCTTAATCTGCCCACTCCCCACATCTAGATGGAATCTTTGCAAAATGCAGGTTGCTAATTTAATAGCATATTAAATCTAGAACCACAAACCATTTACTTACACATATTATAGTGCAAATATGTTTATCCAAGGCAGGGTTTCTTAGGACCTGACTAATGCTGCAATTCTAGTCTTGGGAATATATATTTATAGCAAGAAGTCATCCATTTTCACATAAACATACATATTATGGACTTCATTTCTTCTGAAGACCCTTGACTTACTCGTCATCTGCTTGATTTGTAGGACTGTAGCCTACTGGCAGTGAATGTTTTGCATGAAAATTTAGCATTCCTCTCAAGGTGTAGTCCATGGATAGAAAACATTGTGCTTAAAGTGGATGCCCACCTGAAATAATGTATTCTTCTGCTTTTGAAAAATGAATGTTTACACATTTGGATCCAGACACAAAGAACTTTTAACACTGGGATGTTTCATTGCTTTAAAATCAGAAGGTAGTTGAATCAAAGCTAAAGATCCTGCCAAGTAAAATGATCACATTCTTCTTTTGGAGAAGTGATCTTTGGCTTTTTGTGGCTGTGTCACATGCTGCAAAGGCTAGGAGCAGTTTCAATGAAAAGGTCCAGTCTATTTTACGTATGCTTAACTGCTTTTAATTTTCCATGATAGAGTTACTCATCATTTTCACTCAATTGCTTATTGACCCAGGAAAGGGCAGATGACCCCTTTGTGTTTGGTGACCATGACTACAAGAAGCACAAAGAGCTTGTGGAAGTTATGGTAAATGGAGGGTGTGTCAGAGGGCTACAGCCTGCTTACAGGAAGAGGCTGTCACTGGTGTCCTCCCTCAGTGCCAAATTCCCTTTCCTGCATGGGAGAATGCATTTTCAGAATTTCTGATTATGACTCTCCAGCTTTACCCAGAACTCTAGGGTTCTGATCACTCAGAACTGTAGACGGCAAAACCAGGGGAGGGTTATGAATTATTTATTTGGTTCAATTACTGTAAGAAGAGGATGGGTTATTTTCCTTTCCCCACCCAAATAATCCCACCGTTCTGTAGATCTCATTCTTACTGCTTCTGTGCAAAGCTCTCTTTGCAGGCCTGGCACAATGGCAGAGATATTCCCAGCCATGACAAAAAGGTCTTGAGAAGTAAAGGCCATGGCAGACAGACAGACCTCAGCTAAATCGGAAACTGGGATATGGCAGTATTATATTTAAAAGGACTCAAGTCCATTCACTACTGTCTATTAAGTAAAGCAATTTCTATGTGCTAAATCATTCTATCTTGACCTTCCTTTGTTTACCCACTCCCAACCTTGGTAAATCTTGGAGTTAAAAAAACGGTGGGGGCATTCCCAGTGTAACTATGTGGAGTTCTGATAAGTTTTCCTGAAATTGTAAGGTTCTAGATTTCCAAGTTAGAACAAGTCATGGAGACCCAGAATTTGTGTCTTTTTCAAACTGTTGATTTGTGTAGGAGGACAACATAAAGTCTAACCCAGAGACACATTTTATGTCAACCATCTCTAACTGTATCCATAGTAATGGTTCCAACAGAGCGCACACTGAGAATGTTTTTGCCATACATAGGTCTTTCTGCCATTAAGTTTAAGGGTGTGCAGTGCCTGGCCTGATAGTGTTCCCAGGAAGGTATGTTTTGAATGAGGCCAGGCATGCTCAGTTAGTGCCTCTGCTGGGAAAACTTATCTGATCAAGGACAGAGTGATCAGGGGCATGGGATTCTGTTGCCAGGGTGGGAAAGGCCAGTACTTGCCTTTGTGCACAATTGCAAGCAGTTGTGCTGGGGGGTTAGGGAGTGTTAATAAGGGAATTAGGGGGAATGTGGGCTGCCACTTAAATTTTGCTTATTTTTCCTGGATGATTTTTATCCAATAGAAAAAAGGAATTTTGTAAAACTTTTACCCACCCACAGATTTTCATGAAAATGTCACTGACCATAGACAGTTTTGAATTTTGTATGAATTGACTCATTTCTCCTCAGGCATTTTGCCTGGCCAAACCTAGAGTATTTTCTTTGGCTTGAACATTGGGTAGTTTGCTTTTTAAGTAACATTGGTTCATGAACATAAGAAAATAAATACAGCACTGGGGCCATGTCCCCATTCTTCTTTTATGGCCTGATGTATGGGTTCATGGGCCACTATTGACTATGTAGCATATTTTAAAAAATATTTTTCTTAGTTATAGATGGATATAATACCTTTATTTTCTTTTTTTTATTTTTATGTGGTGCTGGGGCTCAGACTCAGTGCCTCACACATGCTAAACAAGTGCTGTACCACTGAGCTACAGTCTCACCCCTGTAGCATATTTTTTTGAGGAAAAGTAAATTTATTGTAAGCTGTAGAAGGATTTTTTATGTCTTTTAGTTTGTTATTTGGTAAGATTTGGCATTGATATGATGACCACAATAACATGACCAGAAGGGATCTTAGGAAAATACTATCTAACTATAACTATTAGTTAACACTTCAAAATATTTATATAGGCCAAAATGAGTAAATTTTCATACTACCAAGTATTGATAAGGGTATGTGGAATGGGGAGTATGCTGACTTTTCTGGAGGGAGTAAATTGTGTAACCACTTTAGAGAGTGATTTTGGAATACCTAGTAAGATTGGAGCTAAGCATATCCACTAGAATCATGTCTAAGTGTGTAAACTACAGATTCTTGCATGTGGTGACAGAGAAACCCAAGAAAAGATGTTTATTGCATTTGTGGTTTTTTTAAAAGTGTAAATAACTCTCCATACATAAGATGAATCAATAAACTATGATTTATTCCTAATGAAATAATATAAAGAAGTTTAAAATTATTGGAATATACCCATGAATGTATCAACATGAGCAACTCTCAAAAATTGTTGAGTGAAAATTTATATGCAAAAGGGTTAATGCAGTATAATGCAATTTATGTACATTTAAACACAGCAAAGTATAGAGTTGTTGTAGATCAATAATCATGTGGTTAAGGAATGAAATCCTGTGGGTAGAGTAACCAGTAACCTTAGGATAGGGGATATTTCTAAAGAGGAAAGAAATAGGATGTGGGGATTTTGCTTCATCTTCTTTCCAAAGAGGGAAAACTGACATGAATATGGCAAAATATTAGTTTCTCTTAAACTCAGTGGTGGCAATACAGGTGCCACGGGTATCTGTTATATTTCGTAAACTTCTCTGTGTGAAATGTTTCATTTTAAAAGTGAAAGAAAATTAAGATAGCACTTCAGCTTCCTTACATACATGCCATTTTCAGGTGAGCATAAAGCCCAGAAGAATTGATTTTTCCAGTTTAGCTGTTCTCCACTAAAGCACTATTCTTTGCTTGGCTGACATTTGACTCACCTGGAGACCTTTACAGAGTACCAGTACCTGGGTCTCTCCCCTGAGTTTGTGATGTGTTTTGTCTGGGGAGAGGCTTTCAGGTGATTCTAATGAGCAGCCAAGACTGAAAACAAGTACTCTACAAATTCTAGATAAATGAAAGCCTCCCCTGTCTAGGTTAAAGTGTGGGGAGGCAGCACTTAGTAGAGAATATGTCTTCATTATCATCAATGTCCTGGCGATGATCAGGGTAGTTCATTTTCCCCTTGGAATAAAAAACAGAGGTGAGAGATAAGAAGATACTACAGAAACTCTGGTGGTGGCAGGAGGCTTTTGACAGTGTCCATCTCATGGTCAGAGTATTCTTTCTCTGCAGTTAATAGTAAATTAAAGGTCGGGATGGGCCTTGTGTTGATGTATATATCTGTCATTGCTACTTCTCTCCTCCCTGTGTTAAAAGTGGCACTGACAGATCTGTCACATCTTTCCCATTTTTAGAGGTAAGAGAATTCTTCCTCACAACCATGATGTAGCCTCTCTGCTTTTAATATAAAGTGATCTTCAAAACATTTTTTTTTGCTACTATGGACATTTCTGAAGAGTTGGTAAATTACCAAAATATTGGATTTTCTCTTTTATCAAATCTGCCTGATGTGATTAAATAAATAAAATTAACATTAATATCCTCTTTGTCTCTTGAGGCTGAAACAGCACCAGTGAAACATCTGGTAAAGATCAGAGAGAGTGTAGCTTCCAAATCGTATCCCACAAGGCATCAGTCTGTCAAATATTAGATGCAAACTCAATGATTTAAAAAATAAAACCAAATCTCGAGATTTTTTTCCCCCAGTGATTTTATATAAGAAAGAGATACAAACATATTTCTCTATGTATATACATGTCGAGTATACTGTGGACATATATATGTCACTGTAAATTAAGAACCTCTTAGTATTGGTAAAAGCAAAACCACAGAAATTCTCATCAGATGGGGGAATTGACCACACTGTATAAGGCGTCTGTCAAATCGGATTTCACATCCCAAAGCACTGTTTAGAAACCAGCCATTTGGTGGTGGTTTAATTTGATTTCCCTTTAGAAGGCATTTAATCCAGTTTACCTGGAGAAGTGGCCTTTTATGAACTTTGTCCTAAAAATAAATGTATAGCAGATTTGGGCAAATGTTTCAAAGTAAATTGTGGTTTATGTTTCTTTGCCCTGTGATTCTAGGATTAATGAAAAATAATAGATAATGAGAACAACTCTAAGAGGTTAAATATTTGAGGCTTTATTCTCATTAAACAAAATCATTAACTACATGATGGTTAATGTTCCTTTTAGTTCATATTTATTTTGTGGTTCTTCTCTAATTTTATGCCCTGAAATAACGTTTTTAAAATTAGAAAGCACTATGTAAATCTTCTCATAAATGATTAGGTTAAGGGGGTATATGGCAAACCTTTTGAGATTTATTCATATATAGTTTTAAAAGTCTGTTTTTCTTAGTTCATTCAGACTGCACCATTGTGGAAAATTAGTTTGGCAATTTATTAGAAATGTCTTTTGTGACCTTTGGAATATTTCTTAATTATCTCTTCTTTAAGTGGTTGTGTTGATATCTTTGAGTCCAGATAGAATTTGTGTGGAGTAAAAAACTAAACACATTTATGCTTCTTAAAAAAGAGGTAGTCTGATTCTCTTTGATCTTTCAGAAACGTCTTCTTCAAGTTTGGGGCAGAATGATTTGGAAAGAGATGCTTATTTTTTTTTTTGTAGGCAGATTTATTAGTTTCTGCTATAATTACTGAGCTGAAACTTCTAGACTATCCATAAGACAATGGTTATTTTAACCTGGGGCAATGGATGTGTGGTTGGCAAACCCAGACCAGAGCTTGATCTCACATCTGCTCCAACTCTAGGCAGCCACATATTCTTCATCTAGCAGAGAGATTGATTAGTCTGAATAGGTGCTATTGTCCTATGGAATTTGGTGAGAAAATAGAATGAAGATTGTATATTCTTATTTTTCCAGCACAGTATTTGTTTTTATTTTCCTGGGCCATAGGTATGGACTTGAGTGGGGGGGATAAATTCTTTAGGAGAAGAATTTTTAAAAAGAATTTAAAATGATTAATTTGAAAGGTTGTTGAGAAGTTGGAAAATGAGATGACCAGGTTTTGTGTGGTCAAGGGCAATATGCCTGAGTTATACCCAGTTATACCCAGTTCTCCCAACCGAGGCTGACTATATAATTTCTTATTCAAGTCAGAACACTGTTGAGAATGAAAGGATTCCTATTTCACTGGAATATTAGTCTAAGCCAGCATCATCATGGGAAAACAGGGTTGCGTCCTTAACCTACCCAAATAGCATATGTACTAATGGGCCCACCCAAAGCAAGTTCATTCATTCTTTTGGTCATTGAACATAAACCAAGTATCACACCCTGTCCTGCAACCCAGGAAGTACAGAGCTAGATTGGACATTCTTTTGAGGAGCTCACAGTCTTCTGAGGGTAACAGTGTGAATAGTAAAGCAAGGGTTGTGATATAGACCTATGCAAATTGTTTTAATGGGAAAATAGGGGAAGAAGTTTTCAATTTTGCCAATAGAGATTGGGCAGGCTTCTCAGAGGAGGTAACTCTGTCTTGAAAGAAGAGAGTAGTTAATACTTACAGAGAAGGGAAGGAGGCCATTCAAGCTGAGGCACAGAGGTATGAAAGAGCCCAGAGGAAAAAACAGTTCCCAAGAAGTTTGATAGACCACAACTAGGTAGGAAGTAAGACTGCAAGGACTTGTGAAGGCCTTATTATAGGGATAATGTTACTAAAACTTGGAAGAACTACAAGCCTAGTTAATATTAGTGCAAATCTAGTTAATAAAAGAAAAAATAAAACTGAGGAGGTGGTTTCATTGAGGTAGCAAACACTGTATTTTAGTATATGCAAAATGAAACTTTGACTCCCTCCAACCAAGTCCGTTATCTCTGCAAGTTTACACTTTAATTTTTTAATTAAAATATACCTGTTAGCAGCTATCATATGAAACATGAATTTCTTCTTTTGTCAAGAGATCAGCCAGGGAAACACATGAATGGAGACAAGCATAAAAGCATTTTCTGTTGTGAATTTTAAAGACAAAAATTAAAAACCTAGGGAGGACTGGAGACCTAAGACATTTGATCAATTATGTAGAATGATTAAGATGTGGACAGAGGCTACATACATTCTCTTCCATTAGTTAAATATTTCCTTTTTTAATCTGTAAAGAGACAGAAGTACTGTTAAACAAAGGTTTAGACTGGTGCGCTTTATGCTGAGCTTGTCAGACCTTCTGCTGTTGAAATTTACTTTGGATTATTTTTTCCCTGCTCAGACTAATTAATAGAGGGCAGAGCTAAATGCTTAAGATGTTTAAAGGAAAGAAAATCAAATAAATTTTCATAAAAATAGTGCCCAATTCTAGTGACCATCTATCACTCTGTAGGGCCGATCCATCCTCTCTAGACTGGGGAAGGCCAGGTGAGAGGAAGATATGTTTTTTTATTATTTGAGCTTCCTGCTCTAGCAGCACTAGCCTCACTGGATTTAGGCTGCCCAGGGTCAAGTCATCTGCCTGTTTTTCTGAGAGTCCTGCTCTGGATGAAAGCATTTAGAGTGCCCAATAGGGCATCTGATTGGTCCTGGGTCCTTGCTCCTCATATTTATGAGACAGTTTCTCAGATTGTTTTCCAGAATAATTTCTGTGTTTCTGAACTTTTTTTTTTTTTACAGTGCTTTCATTTCTCAGCACTATTGGACCTGTTGAGCATGTCCTTTGATGAGAACTAACTGCTACTGCTAACCTCTGTCTTTTGAAACTTGGTTTCCCCATTCCCAGTCATAACTTCTAGTGTGAACCTTATCCAGAAAAGTTCAAAGGATATTATGTTAGTCAAGAGAACGGATTTGGAATTGAGGGAACAGTTATAATGAAGGGAAAATGGAGGAACCTAGCCTTATAAAACATTCTGAAATAAAAACAAGTTTGTTGTCCATCTCATCTGCAGTGACATCTCTGAGTGTCTCCATGCTGCTATAAGGGCCCTTGTCCTTACTCCTTAATTTTTCCCCAACTTCACAGAGTTGAAGCTTTCTTTTGTGAAGTATCTTTGGGAAAGAGTAATTTATATACATAATGGTGAATGGTTAAGAAAAGTTTCAGTGTGTTGGCCCTCCCAACGGGAGCTATATTTTGACTAGAAAGGAAGTATTAAACCTTTCCCCAAAACTCCTTTGGGGAGTTAGAGGGGAAAGAAAATGATTATGATATAAATTCTGAGCTACTAGATTACTTTAACCCTCACTGTAGCCCTCAGAACTAAGTAATTTGTGGGGTTTGAGATTCAGTCTGTTCCTTCTACTACATACTCAAGGATCATTTAATATTCACCTTTGAGTTCTACTGACAGCACCTGGTTCAATGATTAACATACAGTAGACCTCAAATATGTGCGCATGCTTGTGCACACACACACACACACACACACACACAGCACATTCTTTTTTTTTAAGAGAGTGAGAGAGTTGTAGATGGACACAACACAATGCCTTTATTTATTTATTTATTTTTAGAGAGCGAGCGAGCGAGAGAGAGAGAGAGAGAGAGAGAGAGAATTTTTTTAATATTTATTTTTTAGTTTTCGGTGGACACAATATCTTTATTTTATTTTTATGTGGTGCCGAGGATCGAACCCAGTGCCCCGGGCATGCCAGGCGAGCGGGCTACCGCTTGAGCTACATCCGCAGCCCACCTTAATTTTTTTTATGTGGTGTTGAAAATAGAACCCGGGTCCCGCCTGTGCTAAGCGAGTGCTCTACTGCTGAGCCACAATCCCAGCCCACACCACACCTTCTTGAAGCTTAGGTGGTAGATAGAGATTCACTATTCTATTCTTTCCTGGATATTTGAAATTTTTTATAATAAAGTATTTACAATAAGTAGGCCAGGAGTGGTGGTGCATGCCTGTAATCCCAGTGGCTCAGGAGCCTGAGGCAGGAGGATCCTGAGTTCAAAGCCAGCCTCAGCAAAAGAGAGGCACTAAGCAACTCAGTGAGACCCTGTCTCTAAATAAAATACAAAATAGGGCTGGGAATGTGACTCAGTTATCAAGTGCCTCTGGGTTCAATCCCCAGTACAAAACAAAACAAAACAAAAAAGTAACTACTTTTGACTTTTTATACATAGGAAAGAACAGTTTGTTTCCTTCAACTCCTCTCAAAAAGAATGCCACCTATTGTTTTCTTAAGTAACCTGTGTTCTGTTGATCTAAAAGCAAATTAATTTTTCCATTGCTCTTGAAGCTCTCTGAACTTCTGATTAAGAATGAAGGCTGGGGTTGTGGCTCAGTGGTAGAGCACTCACCTAGCATGTGTGAGATGCTGGGTTCGATTCTCAGCACCACATATAAATAAATAAATTAATTAAAGGTCCATGGACAACTAAAAATATTTTTAAAAAATGAGATGAACCATACTTTTAGGCAGTAATATGATTTTCAAAAGGCAAATTACAAGAAGGGAACGTTATTGGAATACACTAAGATAATCTAGTCTCCATAACTGACAACTTCAAATCTGTGGCTTGGTATAATAAAGACTTATTTTTGCTCATGTTCTAGTACAGCTGGCTCTTTGTAATCATATAGTAACTCAGGATCCTTCAGTCTCATGGCTCAGCAGTCTGAGTCTAGGGTGAAAGAGAAGCTGTTGAGAAGTTTGGAGGAGTCAGGTCTAGAAGTGACATGCTTCGCTTGGGCAGAACTAAATCACATGGCCCCAACTAACTGCAAGGGAGTCTGGGACGTGTGGTCTGAGTGCCGAGGAGGAAACTTAAGCAGAGTATGGTATCTGCCTAGGGAACTGGAAGTGCCCCCTGCTTCACCCCTGACTTATCTAGGTTTTCTGTGTCCCTTGAAAAGAGGAAATATTTCAGTCTTGATTTTTGAGCTTTCCATGAGTGGTGACCCTGTCTCATCAAACTGGTTTTCTTAAAGACCATTTCTTTTTTTCTTATCAGTGCTGGCTCCTATAACTTGCTATTCAACTTACTAAATCTTCCCCAGCCCAACTGTTCCTTTCTTATTTACTCTCCAAGGATTCCATTGCCGTATAGTCACCACTGCTGGGGAAACTCTCCTTATCTCGAGTGGATTACTCAGTTTTTCCCACCTTGTCCAAATTACATGTTCTTGGTGTATAATTCCCCATTGCTCATCATCTTTCCAAGCTATGAGGATGTGCAATGTCTTCATGTCCCACAGGCATTCACCCATCAGGGAGATCTGCTCATTATCAAGGGCAAGGTCATAAATGAATCACTAATAGATCCACTATTAGGCACAGAAATTTGGTGTGAAGGGCTATTTTACTGAGACCCTGAAACACAATATTCCCCATCTGTTCATAAAGGAGCTTATTTGATACACACAGTGTGGTCATAAATGCTCTTCTATTCTCTGAATGCTTGCTTGTGGTCATGAACTGGCACATACTCAAGGAAAAAATGACAATGTGCCTCTATGGACACTTTTGGTCCATTTCCATAAATATATTCAAACAAAATGAAATTGCCTGGCTCTTTATAATATGTTCTTTAGTGTGTTTAAGCTTGCAAAATTACCCCCAAGGATGACAAATTGTAAACACCATGCAATACCACAACCCTGGTTCAAGGCCTATCTCAGTGTTCTGCCGACATTCACCCTTCCTAGAAACGTTTAAAGTGTTTTAGGAAAATGAAGCTAGGCAAACAAGCTTATCAGGAGCTACAATAAAAAAAAATCATTGATTCTAATTAAGAGGCGTCACATATACAGAAACAAAAGCTGCTTTTGTGTAGTGGAAAGTCTACCTGCTCTCTGAAATGCATGGAGTGCTTTCCAGTGGTTTTAGATAATCATGCTGACAAAGTTTCAGGGCCCTGACCTTTTGGCCCATCTCAAGTGATTCAGCCGCGCTTGTCGAAACTTGTCCAAGGTGTTGGTGGAGGTGTGCTGGAATACAAGTCATTGTAAAGATGTGACAGTGGGACAGGCACTGTTTGTTTTTGAAAGTTCCCAAGCTGCATCATAAATTGAGGTGGGAAGTACTCAGGTTCTCGAGGCAGGGGCTGAGTTTATTATAAGTGCCTCTAATTGTCCCTCCCTGAAACAAATATTCCCCTCAACAGCCCAGTGCATTGACCCACTGTGGAGTGAGGACTCCAGCTTCTCAAGTTGTCTGGGTCACCCCGATCCTGTTCCACTGTGTGCTTCTGGAAAGCCGTATTTAGATTGTGACCCTGATTTTGTTCTGTGGCCATGGAACAGGTCCTTTATGATGGAACCAGTCAAGGAAGGAGTTGTATAATCTGAGCAAATAATGGAGAAATCACTCTAATTGCATACTCTATTGAGGTAGTAAATCAAAATCAACAACTGTGTCACCGTCACTTTTCTTGAATTTAGAACTTCAGAAAAAATGAATTTCACTAGACCACAGGGTTAGGAACATAGATCTTGGTGAACCAATGGGCAATTTAGTTCAAAATAAAGAGTGCATATTGACCATTTGTGGTCAATGATGTATTTTGAAGGAGGAGTTCCATAAAAGGCATTTTTAGTTGCTTGATTGTATGTTTTCTCCAAAGATTGGCTTGCTAATTACCATCAGTGAGTAATAGGAGTTGCCAAAAAAAAAAAATTTCATTGTGTTCCAAAGGAATGATGCTGCCAAGTGTCTTGACAGGCCCCTGCTGCACTTGTCAAACAGCTGTGCTTGGGAGTGAAATTTTGAAGTTGGATTCTCACTTAGCTGAGATTAGAATAGGCTTAATTGAAGGTGTCTGCAATGTGTGTGTGTGTGGGGGGGGGGGTTCAAACAAATACACAATTTATGCTTCTCTAAAAAACAATCTACTGACCATCTCTACATCACTTTGCTTTGTCTCCTTCATTTTCACTCAAATAGGTATGATATTATAAAAGTGAAAAGAAAAAAGGAAATAAAAGAAAATTGTTATAACATGAAAAAGTTCTAAGATTATTTATATAATTGCTTCACTTAAAATATTTTAGGTATTTAAATACTTGGTATTTATTTACCTTTTAATGCAGAGTTTTTCTTTTAATTGTTGGTATGTATGCTCTCTGTGATCTCTGAGTGACCCCCATATTCAAAACAGAAATCTCTACTTCATGTATTTGACTATTGAACAACTGTTTCATGCCAGCCAGTCTTCTAGCCACTGGAGATAGAGCAGTGGACAGAACAGATCAGACCAAAAACATTCTGTTCTCTGGGAGCATAATTCACAGGAGGAAGATAGCAAATAAAGTAGATAGGTAAGGGAAGAAAGTGCCAGGCAGAGAGAACAGCTATGAAAAGACCATAAGGAAGGGTGTTAGCCTGGTGTATTCTAGAAACATCAAGGAGTCCATAGTGGCTGGAGTGTAGTGAGCAAACAAGAGAAAAGGTAAAGTGAGAGAAAAAGTTGGGGCTGAGTTATTTAAGTCCTTATTAGGTCACTGAAAGCAGGGTTTTGAATGGAGGGTGGTCGGCTCTGACTTATGTTTTAATGGAATCATTTGGGAATGTGTGGAGAGTAGATTGAAAGGGAACAAGGAATAGAGGTGGACAGGGATCACTGCAGTAGCCTTTTCGCTCATCTTCCTACTTATGCTCAGTAGTAAAAATTGAGATAAACAGTTAGATTCTGGTCATATCAACATATGGGACAGACTTACATGATTCCCCAATGGATTAGATATGGAATATGGGAGATGGAAGTGTCAGGGATGACTCCAGTGTTTGACTTGTGTATCGGGAACGATTGTAGCTAACTTTTACTGAGATGCTGTAATTGTAGGAAACTTGGGAAGGAAGCAGAGAGTTTTCTTTTGGATTTGCTAAGTATGAGGAGCTTGTTAGACATTCAAATAGTGATTCTGAGGCTCAGACGTCTTAACTGATATGATTTTGGGAGTCACCTGAGTATAGATGGTACCTAAAGTTATGAGAATGGCTGACCTAATTTAAAAGGAAATGAGAAGCAAAAGGATGACAGAGTTGGTGTCTGTACTCCAAATCCCATGGCAGGTGCATGAAAGGAATAATAATTAAAAGCAGGAGGAAATTCCTCTTTACCAAACTTTTTGCATCTCCTTTGGCTTTGTTGTGTTGCCCTGACTCCACCTCTGATGTATAGGGGCCATCTAAGGGGAAATACAGGTTGAAGAGGTTGTTCCAAGTTAGCCTGCCATGGAAATGCCTTCACTTATGCTTCTACACCAGAAGATAGGCAGGCAGAAAATAAGGGGAATGTGCTCCAGGAATAAATTGATTGCTATCAACATAGTCTTAAGGTCTTGAAATCAAAGGGCATTAACAACAGAATTCATATATTTTAATTCCTACAAAACTTTTTTTTTTTTAAAGACAGAGTGAGAGAGGAGAGAGAGAGAGAGAGAGAGAGAGAGAGAGAGGGAGAATTTTTTAATATTTATTCTTTAGTTCTCGGCGGACACAACATCTTTGTTGGTATGTGGTGCTGAGGATCGAACCCGGGCCGCACGCATGCCAGGCGAGCGCGCTACCGCTTGAGCCACATCCCCAGCCCCATTCCTACAAAACTTAACAGTGCATAGGCAGATACTCTGAGAAACAGTACCAAATCACCCTATCTTTAGGGTGACAGGAGTTCAGGAACAGGCTGGATAGCTCCATAGCTTACTATATGTTTAGGGGATTCAAACAAAAATGAGTAGTGCTTTTCTACGTCTCTAATAGTGAGATTGCAAGATTTGCCTTTTAATAAATCACTCTATTAGTGTCTTCTGTTCTGGGATGCATTTACTCAGTTGCCTTACTGACTTGTATGTAGCAGGTGTTATGGTTTGAATAATGAGGTGTCCTCATAATCTCCTGTTAATTCGGGAATATTCAGAGGTAAAATGATCAGATCATGAGCACTGTAACATCATCAGACCCTCTTGGTTAGAATGAACTGATTGGGTGATTGTAAACAGGTGGGCTATGACTGGAGGAGATGGGTCACTGGGAATATGCCCTGGAAGGGTCCATCTTCCCTGAAGCCCCCCCCCCCACCTTCCTGATCTTCCACAAGCTAAGCAGTTTTCTTCCATGGGATCTTTCCCCCATGATGTGCCGCCTCATCTTGGGCCCAGAGCAATGGAGTTAGCCATCTGAGGACTGAGATCTCTGAAATGATGAGCCCCAGATGAATTTTCTCCTCTAAGTTGTTCTTGTTGGGTATTTTGGTTACAAAGACTGAAAAGCTGACTGAAACAGAGGGCCTGCTGCCCAGATGTTTCCCTGGTACTGATGAGGAGCAGCATGCAGTGACTCTGGCTGGAAGGTCGGATGGGCTGGACTCAGCATCATGTTCTCAGTGTGTATGTTGCATGAAGGATTTGGGCACTATTGTGGATGAGAGAAGCCCAGTGAATCTGAGGAAATCATTTTAATTTTAAGATCACACAATTATATTACTTCTTATTATAGAAACAGCTTAATGAAAAACCATTTGTGTACTGTGAGTTGAATTTGTTTACTATGGATTATGATAGCTAGGGAGCAGAACCTTATGTGTTAGCTTTGGGGAAATTTTATGATGTTCATGTCTATGGCAATAAAACTTGGTTGGCTCCAGCAGGATGCCTCTTTTGTTTGACTGTTATGTCCTATCTATATCCAAAGAAGGCATAGAGAATTTGCTTCTCTTCTTACACTATTTTCTTCTTCTGTTGTCTCCCATCTCTTCCCATCTTCTTAGCACCCACTCCTTCTTTTCTCTTTCTCTGCAAATCTCTTAAGGGTGACAGTGAAGAGGAAATGGAGGTTGTAACAGTACTCAGAAGCTCTCTTTGTGTTTTATATCCCTTATCTGAAAAAAGCATGTTCAGTGTTTCCAAACAGTGGCATTTAATCTGTTAGTCTATATCTCAGGGTGTTTGTATCTAATTGGGGACTGTTTATATACTCTGTTAAGGTTTCCTATTCTACTGGTGGAGGTGGAACTTGTTGACCTCGGCACTGTTGACATTTTGGACTTTTGAACCAGGTAATTCTTTGTTGGTAAAGGGCTCTTTGGGGCATTGAAGGTCATTTGGCTGCATCCCTGGCCTCTACCTACTAGATACTAGTAGCAACTTCTATATCCAGAAGTTATGAAAAATGTATGCTGTCATGACTGTACGTTTTCATAGGGGCAAAATTGCTCCTGGTTGAGAATCCTGGGAAGAGGGGACCTTGAGTTTGTAGGACTTATTCACATAGAGATATTTTCAGATTTCAGCCAGTGCCTAAAAACACAAATATTTGGCTTATAAATCAAAACAAAACAAAACAAAAATCCTTTCTTGGATCTGCCGAGTGAGAGCTTTAGCTTCTCCCACTTCCCCAGCCTCATTGAGGATGTTGGCCATGACCTTTGCACTAATGACTAGCTGATTGGGAACAATCCTTTATCCTTCTAGTGTTGTAGGAGGAAGACATATAAACTTCCTCAAGTGCCTAGTTGACCTTGGTATTTCCTTTTTATATAGAAATACAGATGTGAATGGAGGGTTGGTTCCCTGACCTGGAAGGGTGGTTGTACTAGAATTTATTCTCTAGATGGGGAAGCTTCTAGGGTAGAGATGGTGCAATTGTTTAAGCAAGAATTTAGCTTTAGCTGAGAATAATTTTTGTCAGTAATCAACTTCACACCAGTCTGAATATTCATAGTGAAACTACAGTGTACTGAAAATATACAGAAATGTGGAACCTAAGTTTGAAGTTTTACTATGTCCATGTCTTCGGATGCTCTGCCTATTCATTCTAGAAGTGAAGCCCACTTCACTCTTCCTTTTAGGATAACCCATTGAAAGGATGTACCTTTGGTATCCAAGAAAATGAATGGAAAAAGAAAGAACGGAAAAAAGTTCTCCCAACAACCCAGCTTTGCTTTGAAAAGCCAAGAGAAGCTTGCCACCTACAACTGTCCAGGCCAGCAGTGCTTATAAAATTGGATTTTTAAAGAATAAGCTAATTGTAAGCAGTTTAAAAACAAAACAGTTTTCTAGATCTTAATCAGGAAAATAGTACGGATAATTATTGGTAGTTACATGTATTACCCTAGAAAAATAATTTCCAAATAATAAGATTGTTAGCTCACTTGCTCCACCCAGGAGACTTGAGTTACAACTGGATTTGGAAATATTTTGTACAGAACAACTAGTGGCAATAATAGACATTGACAGATGCAAACAGCTTTATATGGTTTATATCGAATAATAAAAATCCCACTATGCTCATGACAGAAAAAAAATTAAGTAGGAACAGCTGTATTTGGACATTTGCTTTTGGACCCCAGAGAGTAGAAGTTTTCATGATTTGAAACAGACTGCAGGGAAGCTGAACTCTACCCAAGATAATAACATCTTCCATTTGTTAAGTCAAGTTTACAAAGCACTTGGATTCTCACAATAATCTTTTGAGGTAGAAAAGGTGATCACAGTGTTCATTTCCATTTTAATGGGAGGTAACATGATTTTTTTTTCTAGTTGTATAGCCAGTAAGTACAGGATTGAGAATCAGGACCCTAGGGTGTTGGACTCTGAGACCAGTGTCTTTTTCTATTCCATCACAGCCTCCCATGAAGTTACTGTGAGATATGTTTGCTTCATTCCATAATCTGTTGATTCTAGTCCTCTCCTCTATTTCCACCAGACCTACTATATTTCACAACTCTGGGGAAACCATTTACTTTGGGTACCCCCTGGTGCTGTACAGCTAGAAGTTCTCTGGAGGGGCACTGTGTTCATAGAATACTTAGAATTTCATCTCTGAGGGCATTTATTACCCCAGTGTTAGTTGAAATCATAGAGTGATACAATGGATGAGTGAAATAGCTCTCTATGGTTGGACTTCCACTCCCCTCAATATTATACCACTTTGAACACTATCTAACTTTATAATGCTATTGTAAAAATAGCCACTTGAGTCCTGCTAAATTCAAAAGAAAAAGGCTCCACTGGTTTTATTTCTTTGGTTGAAGAAAGATCCCAGCATTTGACATGAAGAAAGATCCCAGCATTTGACATAGAACCATTTCAATCTTGTTAATGATGTAATTTTGTCCTTTGAATTTGGTTATTCTACAAAAGTGTATCTTTACTTAATAAAAAAACTGCATATCTCAACTATATTATCAAGGAATATTAGAAGTCAGTTTCTTTGTTTTTGTTCACATCTTCATTATCCTATTCATATTTGCACTCCCATTAAAAAATACACTAATATACTCTTTCATGTTTTCCAAAAGTTATTTGTCCGCTTGCCATAGGTAATCAATTTCGTGGGACCAGAATGCATGTGAGAAGATGGGATTAGTGACTAGGATAGTGTGTGGTTTAACATTTCAGCCCTGGCAGGGAGCAAGACCAATTAAGAAGTAAGGGAAATGACCTCCTAGTATAAACCTCATACTCTCATATTCCCCAACCTGGTTTCTGTTGTAGGAACTCTATAACCAGTATGTAACAGAAAACTAAATGAGAAATACCATTACTTATCATTTTTATACTATTTTGTGCCTTGAAAACATTCTTCTATAGTATGTCATTTTATTGTTTCAAAATCCAATATGGAAGGCAGAATGGGCATTGCTTCCAATTTTCCATTGTTTCCAGACTGGAGAACTGAGGCTCAGAGAAGTTATGTGAGGGAATTGCCTAAGCTAAGAAATTATATGCATCTTTATATTATGCTATAAATAAAATCATTTTTACCCCAAATAATGTTAGGAAATTAAAGTTGAAAAAAAATTTGAGGAATTTAAATTTTTTGTGGAATGAGGTGAGATATCTATTTAATGTAGACTACATTTTAAAACATGGTCACATATTTCTGGTCATACTTAAGATGTAATTTGTTGTGTCCTGGAAAATAGAAATTAGATTTGGAAAGGACTTAAAAAGTCAAACCCCATCAAACTCCATTTTGTTATGAGTTGAATTGTATTCCCCCCACCCCCAAATATGTTGAAGTCATCACCCAGCATACCCAGAATGTTTATTACTTGAAAATATGACCTTTATAGAGGGAATCAAGTTGAAGTTGAAATGAGGTCATTAGGGTGGCCCCTAATTCAATGCAACTGGTGTTAAAGAAAGGGAAAAGTTGGACACAGATACATGTGTACAGGAGAGCAGATAATTTAAAAAGATAGGGACACAGGGAGAATGCATGAATGGATGAAGGTGAAATCAGAGAAGGGAGAGATGCAGCTAGCTATAAGCCACAGATTTCCAGCTTACCACCAGAAATTAGGAGAAATGCACAGAACAGATTCTCTCACAGCTCTCAGTGTCACACTTGATTTTAGGCTTTTAATTTCCAGAATTATGACACAATAGATTTATTTTAAACTACCCAGCTTATGATACTTTGTACAGCAGCCTTAGAAAATGAATACAGTAGGCCCCCCTCAGACAGAGGGACTCTGTTCCAAGATCCCCAATAGGTGCCTGAACCATGGATATTACTGAACCCTGGGTAAACGATGTTTTCCCTCTACACATGTATCTATGATAAAGTTTCCTTTATATACTAGCCACAGTAAGAAATTAACAACACTAACATAATAAAATAGAATAATTATAAACACATACTATAATAAAAATTATGTTCTGTGGTCTCTCTCTCAAATCATCTTGAACTCACCCTTCCTGTGAGGATATGAGATGATACAGTGCCTGCCTACATGATGAGATGAAGTGAGGGGTGAGGCGAAGAACTTGTGACCCAGTGCTAGGCTGCTGTTGACCTGACAGTATCTCAGAAGAAGCCTCGTTGACCCATGATGATGCCAGTTGACTATGGAAACTGAAGAAGTAAAACCATGGATAAGGGGGACTACTGTGTGGACTTCCCTCTGGGCAGGCCTCAGGCTCCCACAAGCTGCTGTAGGTGCCATTGCCATTGCTGCTGTCCTCTGTTGGCCTCGATGTCAGTAAGCGATGCTGCAGGATACTGGACTTAGTCCTGAGGGTAGTGGGGAACTACCAGAATATTCTGAAAAAGAGGAAGTGATTAAACATGTGCTTTAAATGGTCTCTGACTTGCAGTGTGGACAGTGGATTCTGGGAGCAATAGCAGGAAGCAGTAAAGAGGATTTTATAGTGTTTTATCCATTTGAGAGAGGATGAGAGTACAACAAAGGGCAGTGTTTATCCTATTGCGTAGGTCCCCATCAGTCAGTACAGCCTCGTCTGTGCACACCCTCTGTTAGTCTGTGGGTCGGAGAGGGGTGAACCAGTTGTCTCTAAGAGGCACATTCTGTTCCTTAGAGGACTTCAAATGCACTTAACAATGTGTGTCGTCTTAAGCTGACTATGAGAATGTAATAATAAGTGTATTCTGACCTAGGCAGGTATCCCTTACTTGGATCTGTATTTGCAGGTCATTTTATGTCTTTTGGAAGTCAATATATGAGAGGCAATTTAGGGAGATGAGTACATGAACTTCTAGGGAAATTAGTTCATGAGTATATCTATATTTGAATCATGATCCCTAGACTTTTATGCCTCAACCTTTGATCATAACTTTTTACTATAAACAGAAAGTAAGAAAATGAAGAAGTATGATGTTACATCAGGGGATAGGATAGAATATTACAATAACTTAGGTATTAGATTGAGTGTAGAGCCGCACCAGTAGTTTCTAGGCATGCTTGTATGATGCAGAGTTGGAAGGAAAGTGTGCTATGGTGACCTTAGTTTACATCTAATTAATCTCTCAGGGTAATTTGTTTACTGGATTTTGCTGCCAAATGTATAGGTAGCTTTCTTTAGGGGTGAGGGTTAGTTGATGAAATGATTTGTTGTGTTTCCGTTACACAGCATATCCATCTTGCTCATGGAAAATGTTAGAAGTGTCCCTTGTATTTCATTCATCTTCCTCCCCACTTCTTTGTTCCCAGCCCCCCATTAGTAATTTTTGTGTCACAGAAGGACATCTTATTAGAAATGTACCAAGGTCAGTGGATGGCATAGCTCCATGTGGCTGCAGGAGTTTTAAATGGCAGTCATTACTCAAAAATTGCAAAAGGGAATTAGCATTTAAGTCAGAAAGTGTTACCAAGTTTTGAAAATGGGTTCTTTCTTAGCTTCAATGAGAAATTTAAATATGAGAGATTGAAATTTGTTTTTATTTTCATAACCCTCAACCATACCAGCTCTTCTTTCTTTAATCATCCAGCATCCTGCTGTGTACAAGAGTCTATGGGCTTTTCAGTGTGATGCTGAGATCTTAATTTTCAAAAGTTATGAACTGTTTCAGATCACAGAAAACTGTAATAATAATACAGCAAACATCCAAATAAACCAATGGAACACAACAGAGCCCAGAGAAGACCTATAAAGAAGTGGAAACTTAAGAATTCTGTTGTATTGTTTTTGCTTTGTGCCTTAACTAGGTAGTGGGTCTTCCTGCTGCTTTTGTGGGTGACGCAAACCAGGCCCCCCTGGTGTCTTGGGACATGTTTCCTGGGAACTGCCCACATTGACCATAGTCAGGAGGTAATGAGGAGAAGGTATTGACAGTGAGCAGTGTGCTTCCCCTTCAGCAGTAGCTTGGCACACAACAGAGGCAAATGTTTTGGTCAGTTTGTGATGCTGGTCCAGTCTCTAACATCTTGCATTGTATTACCTTCTAATTCCTAAGGTCTTTAGTTAAAAATTTCCAGGAGAGGGAGGAAGCTCGTGGAGGTGGTCATAGGAGATGCCTTTTTCCTCCATCTATCTTTTCACTGAAGGCTCACAGGGGACCTCAATGAGGGAGTGACAAGAGCATGAGGTGGGCACACCCTGTCCATCCTGAGGTGAGCTCAGGATTTCATGGAGGCCCATGTTTCTCCCTGTTGCTTCTCACAGGGTAGATGTCCTATTGGTGTTTGTCTTCACTCAACCTGAGGCTCATTCTGCTTTTCACTCTCAGTTCTGGAAGAATTTTTTATTTATGTCTCTTAATTTACAGTGGAAGCTTCCTTCCTTCCAAGAAGCTTGAATACCAGGAAATTCTAAGAGAGGATGCTCTGGGCCCAAAGGATTAGAGATGGGCAGCTCCCCAAACCCATGCAATCCTCTTGGGAAGAAGATTTCTGATCACAGAAGCCTCCCTAATGGGGTATGAGGAGAGACTTCTTTCTGCCGTATTCCACCCTCTGTTTCCTTCCTCCATTAGTTTATAAGCTCTCTCCTTCCCCTCCAGCTCTGTCTGTCCCCTCTCCTCTCCCTCTAGCTGTGTGTAGAAGACTGGATCACATCACAGATGACTCTTCTGAACTCAGGGAAGAAATAATCCCCACTACAAATGACCTCAGACTAAAGGTGATTTTTATTGTAGTTCTTCAGCCACTAACTTTAAATACTTTAAGACTCTACTTTTTAACCTCTGACCCTAGTTTTTAAAAATTAGAAGTGGTCTCTGAATAAAAGAAAGGGCCACTGAGAACTTAAAAAGGGTTCTGGAATTATTTGTAGAATGAATATAATGTTGCTTTTGTTTTTGATACGAGTTAACAATACAAATGACCTTTCAGTTGAAACTATTCCTGGACTAGGTTAGTAGTGATTCAGTGTCTATAACACACCTGGGAGGAAACCAAACGCCATATTTATGTTAGTTTAAATAGAGGCAACTAGCAACAGCTTATCAGGTTATTTTGGCATTATGTAGAAACATAGATTTTTAGCCACTTTTGGTGATTTGGAGAATTTTTTTTTAATTATATACTTAACCCTTTAGTTAACAAACATCTTTGTATTTTTCCTGAAAAATCTCCCTCTCATTGCTTTGCACTCACATATATTCTTGGTATGACAAAATATGTGGGGAATTTTTTTTCTCAAATGCTGAGTTTTTGGCTATAAAGAAAATGAGAAAAACTCAGATTTGGGTTAGAACATGCTGAGTTTGATTCCTTCCCCTGTACTTGTTGTCAGTGAAACCCAGCCAGGTACTTAACTCCTCTGAATATCAGATTTCTGGCCTGTAAAAAGAAGATAATAGTGTGACCTTCTGGAGTTGCTGGCAGGATCAAGAAGTAATAAATAACAACAATGCCAAGCAGTTAGTAGGAACTCACTAAAGCGTGAGTTCCTCTTTCTCTTTTGTGGGCAGGTTGAAGTTCATCTCAGGTTAACTTTAGTGTAGATGGATCATTACATGTGAAGCAAATGTATTTCTTGTTTATGTTCGTGGTTCACAGATGAGAGACATCAGAGGAATGAAGGGTCTTATTCAAGAGGATGGAATTGTTGATAGAGGACAGATTAGATTCCACAAGTCCTGTCTTAGGTCCAGACCCTTACCCTTACGAGATTGCTTGACCCATGATCCAATAATCTTTACCCTTGAATTTCATAAACACAACAGCCACCTCTGCAAACCACCCAGTCAAGTGCCATCAAAAGATCTGGAGACCCAAGTGAATATGATCTCTAACTACTTGTTAATGAAGGCAGAGCTATAGAACATATAATTTGAAGGTATTATTGTTATTATGAAACTCTCTCATTCATAGCTGGATACCTTCTTGGTGTAAGATGAGATGACATTTAGTTTTAAGATTTAGGCCCCAAAATAGGATGGCTTGTTCAAAGGGTGTATGTGCTTAAAGTTGAATAGATGTTGGAAGATTATACTGAGTTGCACTTTCACTAGCACTACAGGAGAGCGCCATTTCCCCCACACGTCACCAACACTGTGTATGAGCTGCTGGTTTGGCAGACTAAAAGATGTTTGTCTTTTCAAGACTTTGATAACCCATCTTATTTTCATCTCGTGTGAGGTTTCCATCACTGGGAAAAAAATACCTGAGAAGATCAACTTAAAAGAAGGAAATATTTTTTTTGGCTCAGATGTTTCAGTCCATGGTCAGTTGGCTTCATTATCTCAGGGCTGTGGTGGGTAGAACATCATGACTGGTAGCATGTGGTAGAGGAAGTTACCCACCTCATGGTGGTTGGGAAGCAAAGAGAGAGGAAGAGACTAGGGTTCCACTGTCGCCTTCAAGGACACATCTTCAGTCACCCAAACTCCTGCCACTGGACCTCACCTCCTAAAGATACCATGTCTACTTTTGACACTAAAAGACTGACAACCAAGCCTTTAAACTACAGGCCTTTGGGGGACATTTAAGATCCAACTCATAACATGTATTGTTACTCGGCCCGTCTCCCTTCACTCCCACATTCCTTCCCTATCTCTTTCTATCCATTGTCTGGTTTGGGGTTGAAATTTTAATTACATAAAATCTTTTACTGGAGCACAAGCACCAGACAGCTGATCTACAGGAATCAGGAGTTTAGACATTTGCAGGAGACTGAAACCAAAGAGGATGGAAAAAGGCAATGAATCACTCACATGAACTAGTCAATAGCAAACTATTGATTCAACACACAGTTGGCCTAAAATTCCTCAGTTTTGGAGAGGGGATTTATAAGATGAGGCCTTGGGGACAGTGAAGTATTGATATGGCCTCTAGTCAAATTGTCTTGTCATGGCCAAAGAATGCGCCTTTGACCTTAAGTGATCTAAAATTCAGGTGGAAAATGTCCCAGGTGCAGCACACTCTGCTGTAATCTAGAAAAGTTGTAGATGAGCCGGTTGACCTCAGCCACTGGATCAGGAGGGGAGCTGAAGATGCTTGGTCTGAGGTAAACTTCTACAAGGCCCTCATTCAGTCTCTGTTTTTACTGTCCTCATGGTACCATTACAAGGCCAAAAAATGTGATAAGCATTTGCTCCTTGTCATTTTAAAAGGTGCTAGGAAACAAAGTGACTTTGGTTTCAAGGCCAGCACACTGGGTTGTTTTGGAGTCTTCAGGCCACTCTCTGGTTCAGGTTTTGGCTGGAAAGTCCCTGCTGGGCCTATCTGTCCTTCCCTGTCCTCCATACGCCATGCTCCTCCCTTTGTGCCTGCTTTGCAAGAGTGGTCCACGCATAGTGAAAACATTGTGGTCAAGGTGATTGACTTTTCTCATTATTTTTCCAGCAAGAATCTTCATTTATTTTATTAATATTTTTTTTCAGGCAGCATAGCATAGTGATTAAGAGCATTTGGGAGTCAGACTGCTTGGAATTAAATCATGACTCTGCCACTTATAGACTATGAGGCCAGAATGTTACCTAGCAACTGATGCCTCGGTTTTCTCATCTGTAAATGAAGATGATTAAATATATCTGAATACATATATACTGTATGTGTGTAGCTTAATGAAGTACCTGGCTCATAGTAAGTGATCCGTGTTCAACAGTAGTAATTCTTTTATTTCAGACTCTAAGGGTAAATGGAAATTGCTTACTATATACCATTTATACAAACATTTTATATATATTGATTATACTCAGAATAACCCCATAGATATTATCATCCTCTTTTTATGTATGAACACTAAGTCACAGAGAGATTAAATTCTTCTAAGTATTTGTATAGAAAGTAGCCAAACTGGGGTTTGCAGTCAGTCTCTAGAACTTGCAATTATAATTGCTGTATTGTACATGGACTTCGGTTCCAGAATGTATGCCTAGTGACTTTGGCTTATTGGCAATAGTACTAATAGCAGCCATAGCCATAGCAGAAGCAGTAATAATGCCCACTGACCTGCTGTGCTTACTACCTTTACACCTGACTGAGACCATCTTTCCTTCCTGGAGCCTTCTGAGAGAGCTTCAGTTAATATTTCCACAGGTGAGGAAACTGAGAAACACAGAAGCCATGTCTACCAAGTGGAAGAGCCTAAGCCTGTCTGATTCCAGTGTTCTTGACCTTCGTGTCCTGAGCTAGGAGTTCCTTTCCTGAACTAGGTGGCCTAGGTATGGGAGGCAGGACAGCAATGCGGGTTTGAGAGACTTGGAAACAGATATTTTCCCTTCCATCTTTATTTCTCTCTCTCTCACCAGATTCTGCTTGGGAAGCCTCATTTTTCTTTTAACCTTAAGTCCCAAATAAGGCTAAAATAAAACTCTTTCTGTGATATACCTGGATGCTATAACCAAATCTTGTTTTGTGCAGATCAGTTTCAGATTCTCAGTAGAAATAAATTCAAGGGCTTTCCTTAAACTAGGATGAAGTACTGATGATGGTCAGACCACAGTTTTGAGTCTGCTAAGATTCTGGGCCAGGAGGCATCCTAAGGGATAGCTTCATGTTTTCTGAAGGATGTTGAGGACTTGGGCCTCTGTGGAAGGGACAGGGCAGTATAGGTAAGCTGTGTTCTGTACCTAGGACCAGGATTTTAGGGGCTTCATTTGTATTTCTGGGACAACACTTTGGCCTAGGTGAGGTAGGTATAGGAAATACTACCCTAAAGTTCTTGTTAGTCCAAAGGGACAATGCTCACTGACCCAGGGTAGAAGGAACCAAATGAAGAGCAAAGTTCTCAGACATCACATCCTTTATGCCAAGAACAAGGTACAAAGAGGACCATTATCTGAATCAATAGAAATACTCCTCTCTTTGATCACCTACAAATGTAGGAGTTTTCTTTACTAGTGAAGACACCTGAGGATTTCATTTTTGATTTTTTTGTTATTTTTATATTTTGGTAGTCCCTCTTCCTCAATAATTTGAAATAGTAATATGTTTTTCTTTCTCTCTGATTCATATGTTGTTTGCATTTCTAAGGTTGCATATGTAGATATATAGGTTTTATTAACTTATATACTACATACATGTACACATTTTCATCTTAAAGTTTTTGTGAAAGAAAAATTAAATACTGTCTTTTCTGGATTAGACTTTTCAGGCATTTTCATATTTATTCTTTTTTTTTCTTTTAAAGAGAGAGTGAGAGAGGAGAGAGAGAGAGAATTTTTTAATATTTATTTTTTAGTTATTGGCGGACACAACATCTTTGTTGGTATGTGGTGCTGAGGATCGAACCCGGGCCGCACGCATGCCAGGCGAGCGCGCTACCGCTTGAGCCACATCTCCAGCCCCATATTTATTCTTGAGATAAACAAACATGAAACTCAGATCTTGTGTAGGTGCTTCTCGTCTTCTAGTTCTGTCCCTTTTATAGATGAGCCATGCATCTCCACAGAAGCTCAGCTGAAAAATACTACACTGCAACACCAATATTTGGGTGATGAAGAGTCAAGAAAGACAAGCCCAGATCAAAATACTTAGGACTAGTCCCATAAAAATAAAAGTAAAGCAAACATTTACCTTTTGTTTGAAGGAAATTGTAGGGGACAGCCTTCCCATAGCTTTGTTTGAACATGGACACATGGATATAGATGTTTCTGTAAAAATTAAGTCATAAGTAACTCTTTCTGAAAAGCTGTCTATTTCATTTTCTTTCTGAGAGATGAAGAAAGGTATTTGGGGGTGAAGTCCTTTGGACTGGCAGGCTGCCATGTGGGATTTTGGCTATGAATATTAGGAATTTTGAAAAGAAGTATTAATATATCCATTTTGGCCACAGTGTTAAAACATAGGATTTCATAAATGTGAAATAACATAAGTTCCCTTCCCTGAAGGGTGTACAAGGAGCACCACACTGGACTGCAGGGTCCTCCAGGAGGGAGTCAAGGTCACACTTGCCTTTCTTTTCTCTTTGTATAGTTTATGCTGAATAAAGACTTATTGAAATAAATTTAGCCTGAAAAGGTGAGTTTAAGAAGTAAGATAATGATTATCCCATGAAGTTTTATTTGTAATCTCTTTTCAAATTTGGCTTAAGGGACAAGCACACTATCAGATCACTCAAGACACACTCCAGACAGGGAAAACAGAGAGGATTGCAGGCAGGTCAGCTGACTTTCATTCATCTGTCATTGCAGTGGGCACTGATCAAGTGATACTGTTTCTTTTTCTTACCTTCCTGTCCCCTTTAATTATTGATTCACTCAATAATTATTTATTAGATTAAATGTATGTTTTTATAACTAGGATTGGGTGAATCTCACAGGACTGCAAACATAAATTAAATCCAATTCTTGACCTCAAAAGGAGGCAGGCATGGGGCTGGGGCTGGGGCTTAGCAATAGAGCGCTTGCCTGGCAGGTGTGAGGTGCTGGGTTCAATCCTCAGCACCACAGAAAAATAAATAAATAAAATAAAGATATTGTGTCCAACTACAACCAAAAAATATTTTTTAAAAAAGGAGGCAAGTAGGCCGAGCACCATGACACATGCCTGTAATTCCAGCAAATCAGAAAGCTGAGGCAGGAGGACCACAAGTTCAAAGCCAGCCTCAGTAACTTAATGAGACCCTGTTTCTAAAATAAAAAATGTTGGAGGTGTGGCTTAGTGGTTGAGGGCTCCTGAATTCAATCCCTGGTACCAAAAAAAAGAAGGCGGTGATGTTAGGCAGATCAATAATTAAGCAATACTTAATTGATAATCGTCTTTTTAATTCTTAAACTCACCATTTCCCATTTACAGACGTGGTACTCTCTTCTCCTGTCATCTCCTTTCTCTGCTTTTCTCTCTATCTTTTCTCCCTTTGAGAAGCAGAATTCTTACAGGATATGGAAGGGTGGAAGACAGATCTGGATTGACTGTGACTGTGGTCAGCTGGTCAGCTGGGTTCAGTCTTGGCAAATACATTGAGGGTTTATTAGCAAATGAGAAGTGGAGTCTGTCAGCAGCTATCTAAAGTTCAGCAGGTGCCATTCCATGTACACAACTAACCACAACATGAAGTGGACACCAGTGAGGTAAGCAAGGTACGAGTAAGTCTCCAAGTGTGTTCAGGAGCCAAAGAGAAAGATCCTGTGTATGGTGGACAAGAGGTAGCTTGGGAAGAAGGGAGAATAGTGAGGACTTCGTGGAGGAAATGGGCAGGCTTGGTCTGTGTTAACAGGGTTGTTTGGGACTTTAGCGCTTTTAGCTGTCAGTATACACGGGAATATTGATAGTATGATTGACGTTTTAGGTGTTTAGGGAATCTTTATGAATTCTTTGCTGTACTTCTTATCCTTAAATCTTCTATTATTTTCTAAATTTTTATGTGGTTTTCAGTACAAACAGATTTTAAATTCTATATCCTGTCCTTTTTACTCTTCTTTGTAGGAAGGGGTTTTCAACCCTGTCCCTGGCACTAAAGGATTTGGTTGGGGTATATTCATAAGAGAAGTTAGATTTTAGATATATGTGGAAATTGTTGTTTGTTTTCCTGTTTTGTTTATGAGGATATCATTTCAGAATCCTATTTTACTTTTTTTTTCATATCAAAACATTTTTTCATGTTTACTCAGTAGTGGTTCTGTGTAGTACTGGATATGCATATATGCAAGGCTTTTACTTGCAAGTATGTTTTACCTCTGCAAGTAGAGATGTAATAATATGTTTATCTATGACCACAATAAGGGATGAAAATAGAGATGATACATCTTTGCAGTTATTCTATCACTGCACTCAACCTGATCAGATTAACCTGTATTGCTATTACATATGAGTAATATTTCACGTTTTCTCTTTCTTGCATTTAACATTGATTATTGGCTGTAAACCAGTTTATAACGATTGGATTGTTTTTGTTTTTCAATTTTAGAATTTACCTTTTTTTTCAGTACCAGTTCAGTTAAGCAATTACAAGTTGACTTTCAGCTACACACAGAGCACTATACTAGGAGTTTGGAGAGTCCATGGAGGAAAGAAGTTGAGAGGTTCTGCCTTCCAGGGGCTCATGATCCAGATGGAGGACTCTGAATAGCTAATTTTATTATTAGTTAGATTTCGAAGAATGTTATAACTGAGTTATCACAAGGTTCTGTGGCAGTTGAGAGGAAAATGAGATTAATACACAAGAGTTATCCAAGTTCATAGATTTCTTTGGCTAATGAAACTGCTTCATGATGCCTAACATCCCCAGCATGTGCGGTGTTGGGCATGTACTATAAGCATCCTCAGGAGTACATTAAAACGTGGTACACACATGGGGTTAAGAATTCTGAGACTCTACAGAAGGGCATACAGTGGAAACTAAGATCTGTCTCAAAACATGCCATCATCCTTTCTCTCTAGAGGCACCCAGTTTCCATAATTTCCTGTGTCTGATGATTGTTAAAGATTTGTTTCTTGATTCTTTTTTAATTTCGTTGAACTCAACCAAATATAATAAACATCTGCATATGTGCTGTGTTATGTCCTGGGAACACAAAGAACAGAATAGAATTCTGCTTTCTGAAAGTTTACAGTATGATACACATGAAGACATATCTTGGAATATTACATGTTTGGTGATATAATACAGATAGAAAATAGTTATTCAGATAACTCAGAGGAGGGAAGATGAGTCACTGCCCTTGGGTGCAGTTGGGCAAGTTACATAAAGGTCAGCTGAGATTTGGGCTGTGAGGCTTTCACCAGAATAAGGTAAAGTCAAGTAAATCTTCAGCCAGAGAACCATATGTTCAAGGAAATAGAACACTTAAAATACATGTTTGAGTAGGATCCATCCATGGTAGATATGCTAGAGATTGTAGCCAGATTGTCAGAGATGTTAAATTTCTCATCTTATGAAGTTAGGATGTTGTACAAGTAAGGATGACAGGACACGGCTGAAGGAGGAAGTGCATAGTAGGACAATAAGTCATATTTCCATTTTAGAAAGATAATTTTGGTGGCCCTATGATGGATGGAATGGGCAGGGAAGAACGTGTCAGGGTGGAAATCTGGTAGGATTGCAACTATGGCTATCACCTGGACAGGGTAGAAGGAGAAGGTGGAGATGCCTGGCAGTGAGGTCCAAGAGAGACTGTAGAGGAAGAAAGGGCTCTGGACACAGAAGCTGTGCTCTGCGTCAGGACTCATGAGCCTGCTTAGTTGACTTTGATGAGTTTGGAAATAATCTCTAGTGCTGAAAGAGCCAATGGTCTCTAGAGAAATATCCCCAGACTACAGAATAAAAAATGAGAAAAGAACCCCAAGAAAAGATCAATATTTAAACAGTTGGCAGATAAAAAGCCATCAGTAGTAGAAATGAAGTGATTGATTATAAAGGCAGAGTGACAGTGAAGAAGAGCACGTGGAGCCAAGGAGTGTTCCTGAGTGACAGTTGCTTTACTTCACTCCAAGTCACTGTCTAGATGAGGAGAGTGCTTAGGCAGTTAGAAAGCTAACGTTGATGGATGAGGCGAATGTGGCTTATCTGAGCAAGGAAAGAAAGGTCTTTCAGGAGAATCCTGAGGAGAGCGGTGATGGACTGATCCCCACCCTTGGCCGTGAAAAGAAGTGGGTCCACGTGCCACCTCTCCTTCTCATGTTCTTTACTTAGTGAATTTCCCCAAGGAGGCTGGTAAATGTGAGGCCACATGTGGGATCTGGTGGGGAGAGCAGTTGGTTGTCTAGAGTATGAAAATTTGTGGCCAAGGCAGGGGGCAGGGCGGATCAGCAGAGTCACCATGGGATGTTTCTGGCACCAAGCTTGGGATAGGTCTGCCACCGTCTTCAACGGAAAGTCAGTTTTGTTATTTCTATTGAATAGTTATAAACTCAAATGAGATCATTTTCTATGGACTTCCTAAGGATTTCTTCAAAAAGTTTTGCAGCACTTTGCTTGAAAAACCTGATGCTCTTTATCACTAATGGGATCAACTCTGCTTGCATCTTCTGGTTGCATCAATGTGAACGCAAAGCCTTCTTTGAAGGACACAGTGCCAAACATCAGAGAAGGTTCCTGTGCGTTGATTGAGATGTACAGATTAACGGCCACAGTCCTAACTCGGTGTTCTAGAAACGGCGTCAGTCTGCGAGAGGAGGAAGCCAGGGAGTTTGTTAGGTCACCAGAGCCTGGAGCTTGAAGTGCAGCTTTACTGTTCGGCATGCTTCTGTTGTTTATAACTTTCTGTAATGTGTGATAACAAAGAGCAGTGTGTGGTAACAAAGAACACTCTGTTACCACGAGTTATTTTAACCACCATCCTTCGGCTGCTCAGCCTTTTTTCCCCCTTCTTCCTCACAGCTCTGTTTCTGGCTCCATGTCTTCATCACCCACTTCCACCTCCTCCCCAGCTGCTCCTCCTTGTCTCCTTGTGCAAAGTCCTTTCTCGTGGCTGTTTCTCCTCTGCCACGGAGAACCTGCTGGAGCCTTTTGCATTACAGCATTAGCAATTGGCCATCTTTCCCCTCTCCTTGCGTATATACATTTCTATCAAGTGTTCTTCAAATGTAGAGAACCCCAAGATAAAAGATATCTCAAGGGCCCCTCTACAGTGAAGGGAAGCCTAGGGATTGTGTGTGTGTGTGTGTGTGTGTGTGTGTGTGTGTGTGTGTGAAAGAGATTGCACATTTCTGGTATCAGCACTCTCCTACTGGTTTTGAAGGCTTTGTAGCTATTTTTTTTTTCTCTTTTTAAAAGACTTCTTGCTCTCTTTTTAGTGCAACTAGCCCAAAACACCAAATAAACATGTTTAAACTGGACCTGGAAAAGTTGCTGTATTTTGTATTTCAAAACCTAACCCCAGACCCTGACTGCTGACTGGGCCCAAAGAGTCTCCATCAGAACCCCTGGAGAGAGGTGGGAAGACATATGCATGCTCTAGATGGTGATGAACCCAGGCTAATAAAAGAAAAGCAGCTTCTTTCTCTGGAGATGAATTCTACCTGTGCTGTCTTTTATTTTTGTATGAAGTAGTAAATGAAATCAGAAAATGTTGATGTCAGGAAATGGCACATGGGGCAAGGGTTTGGTAACCTTGCTGCTCATCTTGCACAAATTTCAAGGCAGAGAGTGGTTTTTATAGCTCTTCTTGCATTTTATACAATGGATTTTTTTTGGGGGGGGGCTTGGTCTTTAGAACACACCTGAGGTGGTTTTCTCAAACCCCTTTATTCTTAAACTTTATTGTGCAGATCTTCCAGTGGTATAAATCATTACCAACAAAGAATATAAAAAATAATACAAAGTTCAATTAAGAAATACCCACAGGTAATTTTCTCCATTTCTTGGTTTCTTTACCTGTAAAATGGGGGAGTTGAACAACAAAAACACTAACACCTTGTTCATTTCAAACATTCATTAGTAATAATATAAATTCAAGGCTGATGATTGGGTTTTCTGTAGTATTTTAATTCCAAGTGTCTGTTAGCAGTTACCTAGAGGGCTATCATAAGGATTATAGACTGCCATGAAAAGAGCAGGGTATTGATTGATGATGTCCACTTTGAACATAACCATAAAGAGTGATGGCACATTCCTGATCTGACCTCACTATCTCACTAAGAAGGACCACAGGGAAATGGTATTTTCATGACACACACATACACACACACAAACACACACACACACACACACACACCCCATTTGAATCAAAATGTGGGTGAAACCACAGGTATGAGTTCTATTCCATTTCCAGATGATTCAACTTTAATTAAATCAAATTTTTGTGTCTTGATTCATGAATCTTAAAACCAAGGGAACAGAAAAAAAAGGTGTGTGGGTAATTCAGTTTAAACACATCATCACTTCAAACCCAGGTCTTCTAAAAACTTTGGCACTGGCAGAAGATGAGGCACTAAATTATAGCCCATTGCCCATCCAATATAGCATTGAGCCCTAAAACTTGACTTTTTTATGACCACAGGCCTAGGAGCAAAAAAAGGTGTCAAGAAACATGTGTGGAAAATTATATAAAATCCATCTTGAGTCTGTTTCAAAAATGAATGCTAATATTTTGTATAATTGCTCTAGGATGTCGGACAAAATTATGTTTTCAAAATATCCCAGCAAAGAGTGGGGGAGCTACAAAAGAGTATTTTTAGAATGCTGGATGGGGATGGGTGATGTTAATCAGATTTCAAGGTTCATCTTGACCCTCTGCCTCTCGGGACACTGATCAAAGTTTTGTGAATCCTTCTGATGCGGAGTTATTCATTAGAGTTCTCAGCACATAATTATGGACTGTCAGAAGATCTCGGTTTTGTGTAATAAATGAGTAGCATGCCTGCGGCTTGCTGAGGTGTTAGCTTAATAACCTCATAAGACAGGTTGTTTTTCTTCTCCCTCAAGACCTGGTTTATGTCTTGCCCACCCCTCCTCAAATGAAGATGTAAAGTTTAGGACTTAGATTTCTTTAAGAGTTTATTTCTGAGAAGAAATAACAGCTTTTCATTTTATTCTCTTTTCCTTTGTCCTATCATTTTTGGATTGGAAGTGTTAACAGATTTTGTTTTTGTGCCTGAATCTTGATAAGGATGTATACGTTTTTTTCCTACCACACATGGTTATATACAGTGAGATGTTAGTAAATCGGTGCTGATAAGCGGTGCCACGTTTAAATTGCTGTCTGCATGATACTCTTACTCAGGGATGCAATTATTTCCCTTGGTTTTGACAAGATGTCAGCTGTGATATGCACAGAGCACAAACATATCCTAAGACACCAGAGTGCATTAGAAATCTTTCCAGAGGAAAACTCAAGTATGTGTCTGGGGCTCCCATTCTGCCTCACGTCCTCTGTCTTTGGATGTTTGTTTACATTTAGATTATTAGCTGATTATGCACATGAAGTGGCATTTAAGAAGCATGAATCATTCTGTTTAGTGATCATAATTAACAGTGGTTTCTAGGAATTATTTTGCCTTCAAGTTTGAGAGTATAAAGAGAAGGAGAGCAATTCATTATCAGTCATTTTATTGGGAATGGTGGTAGAGGCTCTTGTACATATATGAACTTCAAGAGGGAGATTGTAGTGGATAATTTATGATAGAGTTTGATTGCACACCTACTGTGTACAGCTCACTGTTGAGAATATAGAGATGCATCAGATACAATCTGTCAGTGAGGTGTCGACTATCTAAATATGTTAGGTACAATAGGTTAGTCCAGCCAGGCAAGGTTGGAAAAATGCCCTGTGGAGTGGAAACTCTACACTCCCCCAGATTGCAGTGCCTTAATCATAGTCTAAAGTGTAATTCCAGCTAATTGTAAGAGCTTTCCACTTGTTCACTCAGGGTCCCAGGTTCCATCCACCTTAGTTTCCACTGGCATGAGGTCTACAGTGCTTTCTCCATTTAACTGTAATAGAAATGAAGAAAAAGAAATTTACTCATGAGAGGCCTAAAAGAGGGAAGACTGTTCACATCCCATTGGCCAGAACTCAGAGCTCAGGCACATGGCCAAACACAGATGCAAGGGAAGCTGGGAAATGTAGTCTGATTTACTATATAACCTCTTCCATTTGTAGTAAGTGTGTGCAAAGAGTAGCAAGGATTGAATGTGGTAAAGGCACATGGTTGAAGAGAATTGGGGAGGGCTGTGGGGGGCGGGGGCTTGATGGTTAATATTTTGAAAAAATATTAAAGTGGGTCATTTTTTTGTACCAGTCTGCTGGCAGTCATGTTCCCATATCACATGGTAATCCTTAGTGATAAGCTGGAATTTGAGTGTGCAGCTTACATTAAATATGAAGCTCATTGTGTAACCTGAGAATGGCTAAGGGTTTCATGGTGGCCAAATCGTTCTGGTGTAAACTCTACCCTCTACTGTCATGACCTGACCAGCCAGGCAAGTTTGGAAAAATGCCCTGTGGAGTGGAAATCCTACCTATGGAAACCACTTGCCCCATGGAGCTCTGTGTGTACCAAGTCAGAGATGGCAGGCAGAGTCCCTTCCAGTGCTGTTTTCTTAAGTGAAGGGGGTATGGAGGGCTTGATGAGCTATAAAAATGATCCAGCAGAAGGCCTGATTTTAAGTATTGCTACTGAAGAACCTTGTGATATTTGCCCCTGTACTGTACCTTTCTCAGTTTTGATATCTGTCATGTATTATTAATCTATAGACTTCTTTCATTTGGCAACTCTATGGAATTCAGCCAACTACTGTTCAGGGTCAGGATTAGGGTCAGAAATCTAAAGGGGCACATTTACATTCGTGAATGTAAATAATACTTTAATGTAACATTTAAAGTTAGTGATATTAACTTAAAAATCCATGATGAATGAAATACTGCATTTTAAATAGGGCAGGATCCTTTACCTTGGTTTCTATATGGCTCAACAAGCACTGTTAATGACCTTGTCTGTATTTAAAATGCTGGTATTTTGTTCATCACAGATTTTTATATTAATGTTGACTAATTTAAGTATTGCATAAAAATATTTTTCCCATTCGAATCACTGAGTTTTTTGAGCACCTTTACAAAGTGTATTTATGGGGAATGCCCCATGTCTCACCTCTAGTCTGAGTCCTGATTTGTGTCTGTGTCCCATATAGTGCCTGAGATGGTAGATGCTCAGGAAATGTGTATGAATACAAAAATTCTGCTCAAACAAGTGGGTAAAATAATAGGTGAGGTATCTTAAAAAAAAAAAAACGGATGGATTTGGGACAAAGCACATAGACTCCAATGCAATCTTAGGCCAGGTTTCATCAGGGAACCAGTATGCTCAGAGTAACTCGGTGTTCATAAGCAAGAAGATTCCTACACAGGCACTTTCACGATAGTACTGTCCAAATGGGTCCTCCTATGTAATCTTTTAAAATCATTGTGCATATTTTCCATATTTTATAAAAATATTCATAATGTCTTCTTTCTTTTTTAGTTTTTTTTTTAGGGCAATGTTTATGTTTGCTTATCAGTAACTATGATTAACTTTCTCTTACACGTTGAGTAGTTTGAATGATCATAGTAACTTTTTCAGGTAGATTTTTTTTCTTCTTTTTAAACTGTCTTTCAGAGGTAGAAAAACAGACTCTTCCTGATTTTGAGTGATGAAACGGGGATTTTAATCTGGCTTCTCTGGCTGCATACCTCATGTTCTTCCCAGAGCTAATGGCATACTTGTGGATGCAGGCATTTCCCTGCCTGTGACTTTAATGGTGTCCCAAAGGCAGAGGAACAGGATGAGGGCCTTGAAACTACTCTGACCACTGCTGATAGGAGGAACATTTTTGGACAGGCAGATGAGAAAATCCCATTAACAAAATGAATTACTCCAGACTTGCAGATGTTTCTGGATTGTGTGGCCCCCACTTTTGCTTACTTCTGTATTTGCAGGTACTATAGGAGTTTAAGAAGGCTACATCTGACTCAGAGCAAGTACAAGTTATATATTCAGGCAGTCTTTTGCCTAACTTGGCTTCAAGCAGGATATTAAGCGAGTCGAACTCTCTGGGCTTCAGTCTTTTCTTCTGTAAAGACTGAATCATTCTAATAACTCCTGTTCGTGACTTTTGTTGGCAGTTGCTGAAAAGATGTACAGAAAAATGTATTTACAGGTTAAACTATCATCCTTGCAAATTTATATCTTTGAAATTTGTGCTGAAAAGAATATGGCCGTTTTGCAGAGGACCAGAGAAGATAATGGCATGAAAGGAACAAAACCACAGTGGAACATGAGTGCAAGAAAATGTTTAATATGAAATCTTGTTTGCATCAAACTGTTTTGCCCTGGAGAAGTTCGAGTGCCATAAAGGCTTGGTTCTGTTTAACAGTTTCCTGAAGGAACAAGGCTACCTTTTCAGCAAATGACTTGAAAGAAAAAAAAAAAAAGTATTTTTAAGAAAAAGAAGCTTAATAGTTTTTCTGGAGAAAAAGTGTATGTGGTGGGGTTTGGGGAAATCAAAGCATAGCTTCCTGTTATTCAGAACTTCCAGTGTCTTCTCTGAGTTCTGAAGAAGCTAAGCACATTTTCAGTAGCTTCACTGAAAGAAAGTATAGCCTTGAGCCAAAAACTTTAAATTCCAAATTTTAAGCTAGAACAGATTTTTATAGCCATGTTAGAAACTTTTGAAAGGAGGGGGATTATAATGAGAAATGCTGACTTATCCTTAATAGAAATGGAAGCACCACAATTGTGGGTTTTCCACTACAGTACCTCAGCCTGGCTGAAAGGGACCTGTTGGCATCCTTTAATGGTCAGAACTATTAGAGGAGATAGAGAGATATATCAGGCATCCCATAACAGGTGTCTTGTGCTTTTCTTGAGCTATTTTGGATGCCACATAGATCTCAAGAGAGCCCTGGACCATTCAAGAAAAATTACATAGTTAAAGAATTTGAAGATTTGGAAATGAACTTGAGTTGTCCAGATCAGCCATTGTCACATTGGGCTTTGCCAAACCCAGGGACTTCACAGAAAGCATGGGGTGGTAGAGTAGAGCAGGACTATGTAGAAGTATCTGGAGTAGAGCTAAGCAAGTAGGGCCAGAATGCTCCCTAGCCCCATTTTAGCCAGAGCACTGTTACTTTTATATTTATTACATATGGTGTTTGACATGAGATTATATTTTCTAAAAGACTGCATTGATAAACATCATTTTAAGACCACTCTTCTGTACAACTTACTTTCAGCCCAGGAATTTGCTCTGTATTATCTTAGGCCACAGGTAATTCATTCTCAATTTACTCAGCTCCAGCAATGAGGAACTACATCATTTAAGATTCTGCCAAAGGACCAAAACTATTTCCGTCACTTTAATAGAGTTAACTGCAGAGAATTATTAATTAGGTATCCAAAATTAAAAAAAAAGTGAAAGGGGGAGGATATAACTGTAGGAATCAGCTGTCACATCTTGAGAGAGGAACAAGGGGAAGAAATTATTAAAACTTGGAAGCTCAGAGGAGGTTATGGGGTTGGGAACCAGATCTCTCAGCAGCAGACCTTGCTGATAGAGCTGGTTCTGAGGGTGTATGGAAAAGTGATGGAATCCAGTGGGCCACAAAATGAAGAACTGCTCTTTGGCTATGCTATCAAGAGAAGGCCAGAAGGAGCCCGCCCTATTTCTCCTTCTGTTACCCTCCAGCACCCCCCTATAGGTAAAGAGTGAAAAGGAGCCCTCTGTTAAAGGAGAACTGTGGTAGGAGATTCCCAGCTTCACAAAACATAGCATAGAAAGGTCATTAGTGAATCTGAGATGCAGTTGCTTAGTAAACAACAGAGGAATTAACTCTTTCCTAAGGCATCCTATTCTATCGTTGAATCAGTTTTAAATGAGGAAGAACACAATTAAAATTTCTTTCCTTTTCTGAAGGAATTCATCTTTCTTGTCTAAGTTTTCTTTTCTCTAGGCCACAAATATTCATGGTCCCTTCAACCTGCCTTGAGGACATGTTGTGTAGACATTTTGGTTGCTATCCTGCAGATACCTGCCAGTTTGTCAGCATCTCTTTTAAATCTGGTTCTCAGTTTGTCAGTGTCTATTGAAAGCCTGAAAAATATGCATACTTTCTGTCTTTGCAATTACACATCTAGGAATTTATCCTTATGAATTTTTCATGGTGTGCACAGAAATTTTGCTATAAGACTATTAATTTCAGAATTGCTGATACTTTTTAAAAACATGGAAAAAACATGTATGTTCAAGAATAGGAGATTGGTAGAGGCCGTGGAATATTCAGAAGACAATACAAATGATGATGAAGAAGAAAAATTAGGAATACAAAAAGAAATCACATTGGGTTTTTAGGTTAAAAAAGAGATAGATATGAAATGGCATGCACAGCATCATTTCTTTTTGGTAGTTCATGCTTACATCCACATTTTTAAAGAAGGAGTGGGAGGATATGTACTAAATGTCCAACATATGGTGACTATTTCAAGGTAGAGATATTATGGTCGGTTTTAATTTTCTTTTTCTATTTTACTTGTGTTTTAAATATAGTTTACAATTAATTAAAACACATTAATTATAATACATTTCTCTTTTGATTGAAGAAAAATTAATTTGGTGCTCAGAACAACATTGTAGGTATATAAGCAAAGGCATGGGCCACAGGAGCTCAGCACTGTAGGTACAACTAATGCAGAGTACAATGAAATTACAGTTTTGTTTTCTCTGAAAAATGCAGTTCTAGTAAAACAACCTAGGATGGCATTGTTTTTCCTTCTTTTTTTTCTTTAGCAATTCTGTTGCTTCATGGTAACCCTATAACAATCATTTAAAAGTCAGTTTATTTTTTTCACATTAGGGATTATGATTCTCATAGCATGATAGAGAGAAACTGTTACTCAGGTTTTCCAGCTCTTCACAGGTTTGAAATGTAATATTTAATCAACTTCATTGAGTCATAATGACATTCAGTAGAAAGTATTTTAAGTGTAAATTTTTATAAAATTTGACCAATGTATATACTTGTGAAACTACCATCCCAAACAATATAGGGAATACCCTTCGTAACCCCTGTATTCTGTCTCCTGTATCCCTTTGTAGTCAGTCCCTTTCTAGCTCTGGACCTGGGCAGCCAGTTCTCCTCTTACTATTGATTATATTTGCCCCTTTTAGAACTTTACATAAATGGAATCACCCAGTATGTAACTTTTGTTCCTAGCTTCTTTTGCTCAGTATAATGTTCTTGATATTCATCTTATTGTCATATGTTTAAGGAGATCATTACTTTTTATTGATGAATAGTAGTTATTGTATGGGAATGACACCATTTATTTGCCATACACTTGTTGATAGTGTATGGGTTGTTTTTAGTTTTGAGTTATTATGAATAGAACTTCTGCAAACATAAAATCCTATCTTAAAAGCCTGTATCTGGGACTATATATAAGTTCCTATTGAATATTTGTTGTTTTCTTAAGTGTTTTAAAAAGTCTTATTGAGGTATAATTGATGTTAAAATTGACATATTTAATGTATACATTTTGATGAGTTTGGACATATGCATATATCCATGATATCATCACCATAATCAAGATACTAAACATGTCCATCAACTCTAACAATTTCCTTGTGTTTTCTGTTTTGTTTTGTTTTGTTTGTTTTGTGAATCATCTCAGTCTTTTAAAAGCTCAGTTCTGTCATTGAGCATATTCATCATTCTTCTTATCGTGTGCCAACTACTCATTTGATGAGTAAGTCTTTGTATCTTCATGGTGAAACTGGCATCAGTGGAAAGATTGCTGAAGCAGTCAGGACATTGTATGCTGCCCTCTAACTCTGTGACCTTGAGTAAGACACTTAAGTGGGAACTTCAGTTTCTGGATGTGGAGAATCTAGGCTATTATAGTAGATGATCCTCTTAAGTTGGCTTAGGCTCTTAAATTCCATGCTTTGTTGAAAAAGCCTGATGACCAGATGGAGGCCAGATCTCATCTACTGAGAGCATGGTGGCTTTGGAGGTAACAAAAAATGGCTGAGACCAGGAAGCTGAAATGTAACTAAGTCCTGTGTTGTTTCTTTAAACAAGTGCTGTGTCTTGGTATAGGTGTAGGACTCTAAGTATGGCTTCACAGTGGATTTTTCCAAATTACTGGAATAAGAAAAGCAAATATCTTTTGATATCCTAGATGACCAATTTATAAAATATAGAGTCATAAAAGGATATAATACAGCTGGGTTGAACTTCCATGTCTGATAAAGGATGCCAGTGTGGATCATCCACAACAGAAGAGATGGAGAACAGAAACAAAGTATGCCTGGCTCTCTTAAGATCTTGGGGCTTGAAGCCTTCTAGAAAGCTAAAAAGATAAAAAGAGGTAGGTATGTTTAGAGGTACATAAGCCACAGAAACCTTAGAAAACAAGTGTTCAGAAATGAAGAGAACTGGATTCCTGGGAATTCTGTGACAAAGCCCAGAGACCAGCTGTGGCTTAGGTGGGGTGCTTTTCAACCTGAAATCCAGGCTGGTCAGGGACCTACACTGAATACAGGCCTGGCCCTTTGGAGACTCCTGGTTCATGATACCAACCATTCCTGGTTTGGATCTAGCTTCCCAGTACATTAACGAGGGCTAACTTGTGAGAGTTAGGGAGGACTGAGGCACCAACAATAGGAGATGGAGAGTTAGAAAGAAGAGGCTGGGGTTGTGATTCAGCAGTAGAGTGTTTGCCTCGCATGTGTGAGGGGCTGGGTTCAATCCTCAGCACCACATAAAAATAAATAAGCAAAATAAAGGTATTGTATCCATCTACAACTAAAAATAAATAAATAAATAAAAGTGTTAGAGAAATACTGGAAGGAATGATGGAGTACTTGCCTTGTGCACATTTAAAAAGTAAAATTTCAGACCTGCATTTTGGCCCTCAGTTTGTGAGGTGGAATTCTACATGTCACCTCTTTAGTGACTGTTTTGTGTCCTGCACTGTAAGCAGGGGTTTGTGTGCTTATTCACAACAGACAGACACAGAACAGGGTGTCAGGTACTACTTCATACACTTTACATTATTGCCATTATCAGAGATTAAGACACTGAAGCAGGGAGAAGTAAAGTTCTTGGTAGAGGTACGGTTTGAATCTAAGTGGTCTGACTCTAGAATTCACATTCTTGGTCATCCTGTTATGTAGCCCTGGTATTGGGTAGCTCCTTGTTGAAGTTAGGAAAAATGTTTTAAGAGAGAGGTGAATGTGTATGACAGTGATGTGTTCCTTCCTATAAATGAATGGCCCAGTAGGGGACATCCTGAGTTTCTGCTTTATAGCTGTGCAGGGTGGTTCTCTGCCAACTCTGTCCCTGTTGTCTTGCCCAGAGTGTCTATCTTTTAGCATCAACCCTGGTCGTGGAAATACAGACTCCTCTTATGAGTGAGTCCTGAAGTGTGGTAGCCTATGAGTGCCTTAGAATGACCTAGGCACTTATGGAGAATTCTGTGCTGTATCCAAGATCTTCTGAATCTTCTTCTGAATTGAAGCATATGGAGAAACCTGATGATTAAAAGATGGGACAAATTCCCAGGTGACTGGGCTGAGCACTGAGGTTTGAGAAGTGCTATTTGAAGTGTCCTGTATTCACCCTGTATTTAGACGAATGTTTCCCATCGGTGCTCCGTGCCAGCCCAGCCATAGTGATTATGCTTGTAAATCATAATCGGTGAATGTATCTCTGTCTCTGCTGTATCATGGGAGTTGGTTGGCGGGCACTTGCGGAACAGGTGTGCAACACAAATGCAGTGGTTGTAGGTTATCAAGCTGGTTTCCAATTTGAGAATGAAAGTTATTTTTCATCCAAAAAAGGGAGATACATAACTACTTAAGGGAACAATGTTTAAAAAGATAAAGTAATAAACCCAAGAGAGAAAGGATTATAAACACACACATCATGCTCTATGGCTAAAATATATGCTTTTATTTAAAAGTTGTTTTACTACTGATCTGGGCTTTCAGTTCTATTTGGGGCTATAAGTGAACTATAAAATGAAGAGTGTGGCTTTGTCAGGCTGCTCATGGGTAGCACAGGTTCTCTTTTTGAATTCACTCTACTTATATAGAAGAAAGAAACTAAACCACAATGGCAGCACAATGATAGAACAACAAAAAAGCACAGTCGTCTCTAGAAAGCCAATACTCTGTCATGTGCAGAAATCTCTGTAATAAGCAGGATGTCATAAAAAGCCGAGTTCATGCTTGGCTAGACGTTTCAGCAAATTGTAAAGAGGAAAAAAATGTCATGTTTTATTTACAGTGAATGCATTTCATACATGGGAACCAAACCCTGATGGCTCAATAATGGCTATTTAAAATGGCCTTTGGAAGTTTTATAGAAAACCCTCCCCTTCTGGAAAATTAACTCATTACTGACCAAGCATTATTAACGGACAGAAGACATGCTGACTCCATTGTTAGGGGAGACATCATGAAACAGTCCCTACCCATGTGGGAACATTATATGCTGCTGGACTTTGTGGACATGTCCACTGGGGGCTCCATAGGTTGGCCTTTTCCACAATATCCAAATCCTGTGGTAGTTGTAAATGGCACAAAGATCTCCTCCTTAGGGGATTTGAGTTGAGTGCGAGCCCATGTTCAGAATACGGTTAAGTCTGGATATCTTTATCAAGCAGAACTCTGTATAGAGATGAGAAACTTGAAAGCAATCCCATGTGACAGAGTGGAGAACCTCTGAGACAATGTGGGAACTGAAAATAAAGTATGATTCCCTGATTTGAGAAGGTCTTCCTGTTTGGCTTTGCTGGCCCTTCCTTAGTGACCGGGACAATGGGAGGACCCAACGAATGATTTATCTTGAGCTCCATTCCTTATATCGCACAGATCTCAGGCACAAATGGGTATTCCAAAGATCTTTCCTCTTTTGGTGTGTTTTTTGATATTATATACTTTGACTTTTGTTTTATTATGATGAGTTATTGTAGCTTTTGTGAAACTCTCAGGGAGACTTTCAAAAAGATATCAGAAAGTAGTTTAAAACTATATAAAACCACCTTAGTAACTTTTCTCCCAAATAATACAAATGCCAGATTAGGAATCATGGAGTCCAAGGAGTACAGTAAAGGGAAAACTGAATTCTTCCTTATGCTTCTGATTCTAGCAGTCCTGGGAACAGATATGTAGCAGTAAGAACTCCTTCAGGTCTGAACATTGGCAGCTGTCATTTAGGTTTTTCTGTAGCATTCTGTTGCCTAACACTTAGCACATATCCATGCAATCCTTTTAAAACCCCAAATCTGAGATCAAAAATTGTAAGCCTTCTTGGAGAATTCAAGATCACTGATGAATAAGGAAGAGCTCATTTCAAGCTCTAATTCTAATTCAACCTCACCATACCCCATTGGCAAAATGAATAGTTTAACTTTTGGACAATTAATTGATGATTTTGTGTTTTATGAGGCATTATTTGGGATTGTTTAAGGAACTTACTGTGTACCTTGGAAAGTGAGAGAGAAAGAGGGGGACGGAGAGAGAGGAAGACAGAGAATGTGAATCTGCAAGCTTTTAGACACATCTAATTGTGCCTTATTTCCTTACTGACATTGGATTGGCCTGCTGTTTGTGTAGCAGCTATCTTCTGTGACTGTCTCCTAACTGCATTGTACCTTAGAATTGAGTTCATGGGCATTCAAAGCCAGTGCCCCCCAATAATGCATTGTCTCCTGACTGAAATTCAAGGAGTACTTTGTTAAAATTCCTGAGTGGGAGCTCTGGGTGTATTAGCTGTGCTTTGAAATTGAAAGGCTTTATAGATTGCTTTGCTTAATATTGGCCAAAGCATCAAAAGTGAGTTTTAAAGGAGAAATAAGACCCCAAGTGTGAAAGGGAGGAATAATGACAAAGATAGCTGCTTCCTGTGAGTGTCCATGTGCATATTTCTGAATGTGAAGATACAGATACATAAAGCAAGGGTGGAATCTTGCTGCCATGTCCTGAAGCTTTTTACTGTGTTAGTTGGGCTCTTTTGGCCCACCTATAAGAGAACTGAGAATAGCTTTCTTGTAACTACGTGGACTCACTGGCAACAGGTGACATAATTAAATGATTAGTTGATTGTTTAATTATTTAAATATTTGAGTGTTGATTACTTTCTTTCGGCTATAACAATTTGAGTATTTGGGTTACAGTAATAATGTCAAAAATTATTACAAATGTTTCACTTAGGTGTGTGAGAGACAGTTATGAGTGATCGATCACTCTCCTCTCTGACACTCATGTGGGCACAGGCACGTGCACGTATGCGAGCACGCGCGCACGCACACACACACACACACACACACACACACACACCTCACATTACAACTTCCTTTGGGGTCATTTGCTCACAGAATGTATAGAGCGATGATAATACTAGAGAGATCATATATGATAAATAAAATCTTGTGGTAAATATTACTTATTTATAAGTTTCCTCATTGTTTTTCCCAGGTGCAAACTTAAACTTATCCTGTCATTATCCATTAAATCTTTATACATGAGAGAGAAGAATTAGCCCGGGATGGGTCAGCATGGAATTTTCTCACAAAGAGGAGGTTAGCTAATGGAAGAATTTGAAGTACTTTACTAGGACGTTCTCTCAACCACAAAATCTCACCTTTACCAGGGAGAATGAGGACAGAATTAGGTCCAATATGTATATATTCATTCTTTCTGAAAAAGATTCGGACAGAATCTCTTGAGAATCTTGATCATAGATAAATACAAGCTGGACTAACTGGGCTGCAGATGAATGGCTCCTGTGTCTCTGTGCTGTGGTCCCTGGGTCTCTCCTGGATGCTGACGGTGATGATGAGGAAGGCTGGGGAACACTCAGGGCTGCACTTATCATTCACAGGCTTCTGCTTCCAGGTGGAACTTTTCAGAATAACACCTCAAGCTGAAGAAAGCAGAATGTCCTTGGGTTAGTTTTTCTTTAAAAAGAAAAAGAAAGAAAGAAAGAAAGAAAAAATCCACCGTGGTATTTTAGAATGATTCCCAAATCTTTCATAAAAGAGCTTTGGCAAAATAGCAAAACAACTGTAAAAAGGCTCTTGACAAAATTTAATGGCTTAATTTCCCTGTAAGTATGCACAGTAGACCAGAAAAAGTACCCCTCCACACATACTTTCCTTTCAAGGAACTTTCAGCTATCAGTCAAGAGATACGCATGCAGTTGGGAAAGTAACAAAACAAAAGCAAAAACCTTTTGATGTTCTGGGGATAAAGGGGCCTAGTGTTTGACAGGTTAAAAAGAATCCTTAATTTTTTCAGATAATAAGGGTCCAAGAGTATCTGTAGGCTATTCCAAACCCAGGAACTGGGTATTCAAGTCAAGTAGGACCACTTTTAAATCTGCTTTTAAATCTGTTAATGGTTTTGTATGTAGATATCTTATCTCTAATCTATTGTCTCTTGGAGGTCACAGTGGGAAGGTTTCTGAACCTCTGTTTTTGTTTTTTTTTTTGGTGGGGGTTACTGGGGATTGAACTCAGGGGCACTCAACCACACCCCCAGCTTTATTTTGTATTATATTTAGAGACAGGGTCTCACTGAGTTGCTAAGTGCCTCGCCATTGCTGAGGCTGGCTTTGAGCCTCTGGTTTTTAATGGCTGAGGAACTGATCCAAGAGCTCAGTGCCCAGCAAGGCAGCCTCTCTACTGGTTTCAGGCCCACAGGCTGAAGGGACCCAAAGGAGCAACCTATAAGTCTCAAAATCTGGAAGACAAAGTAACCAATTAATTCCCCCAACCATAAAGTTTTAGAGCTGGCCGGTATCTTAGAAATCTAGTGTGCTCGGCAGGTTTCTACATATTCAACAGGACATTTTACTGAGCCTTATCCAAGGCCCTCAAGGCTTAATAAAACCATGAGTTTTATAGTATTTCTGCTAATCCCATACATTTATTGAAGTAACTCTATTGGCCAGGCCTGAGCAAGCCACTAACTTCTTTGGGCCTTAGTTCTCTATGGGTAAGACAAGGGTCTTGTGTTATAGATGAGTCTCATGATTCCTTATTTTTTGGATATTCTTGGCTTTATTACTTGTCTGCCTTGGGAGAAAAGTTGAAAATAGACATAATAAAAAACACACACAACTGAAAAATTAGAAATAAAAACCCTTAACCTGTAGTCAAGAAAAGACAAAAATCCCTTGACAGAACTCTGTCTCAGTGTTCCCACCATAGAGTCTGTCCCTTTATGTGGTCTCCCTGGAAGGCAGTTGTAGGTCCTATAGATTGACTGCAATGAATGATAAATGGGGATGTCTCCCCTGAAACTCTTACACTTTGAGCCCTAGGATTTTCTCCAGTATTATTTATTTGTGTTTCTGATTATATGGATTATACATGGCCATTGTAAACAAATTGGAAATAACAAAATATATAAAATGAAAAATAGTAAATTTATCAAAAACTTAAAATTTAGATTATGTTAGTCTTTTTTCTTTGCCTACAATGTTTCTTTGTATGTTTCCTCTTCTGTGATTTGGAAATTATAAATCACATTGGTAGGTTTAAATTAATTTTACAATGAAAGATTTTACAGCTTGTTTTTCTCAAATTATTAAACCCATGAATGAAATACCCTGTTTATTCTCTGCTGTGTAAGAAATACAGCATCTTTACTACAACTTCATTGCACTGGAGCTTTAAAATTAGATTATGATGACGATTTAAATGTTATTACTTTTATTACATCTTGCATTTTTAATTAAAAACAATTTTAAGAATTTGCCTTAAGATTTTATAGTCTTGTAAATGACATTGCAATTTAATTAGAACATTTTAGTTTCTGAACTCATGCTTTCTAGTAGCCCATTTATACTAATACTTCTCCATGAGCTCTTAATTTTGAGTCATTTCTCTACCAGTTTTTAAGGATCAGACTTTTTTAAGGACATTTTTCAGAAAGGATATATAACATATTGCTTTCTGATTTGGTACCTTCTAAGGACCCTTTCTGTTATATTTTACCCTGGAACAATGACTCTCCCAAATATTGAACAATTGCATCATAATCTTTTTCTTTGAAAGCTCAGTGCTTGTTGCTTTGTTTTATTTCTAATTACTGATGTTATGGAGGAGAAGACTAGGATTATTTGCTATTATTTGACTTATTATTTGCTGGAATCATTTTTTCCCCTATTTGTCTTTATACTTATGTTTTTTTCTCCCTTGAAATGAGATATTATTTATTCTTTTTATCTCTTGGAATCCAATCTGCTGTCTCTCTTTTTTTATTGTGTTTCAATTTGGCAAGGCTTTTTAAAAATCTTTTTACTGTCGTTAAGAGTTTCCCCTTTATGAGCATTCTCTCAACATCATTTCATACACAAGTGCCCACCTGATTTTGCACCTGAATTTGTTGAAGAGAAAAAAATTAAAAATTCTCAAAAAAAAAATTCTCCTTTACTTGTAGTACAGTGATTTAGCAGAAATGCGTTTACTCTGATGGATCCTTTATGACTATTTCTTTCTTTTGACTCACAGCATCTCATCCTGCGTTCTAAGGTCTTTCTTTTCTTGTTCAAGTTTGTGAACAATGTAGAATGAAGTGCTGAGACAGTGTATCAATCAGGTTCTGATGAGGAGACATCACCAGTAATTTGAAGAGGAAATTTAATATGAAATATTGTTTAGCTAGTTTAAGGTATTATGGGTATAAGGGTATAAGTTAAAGGATATAAGAAGATTCTAAGGAGACATGAGTTCAGGGAGTAATAACTTCCTTTAGGTCTGGGGTGGGGGGGACAGTGCAGGGAAGGAACTAAGAATTTGGAAGCAGGACTCTTTCCACCTAACTGAGGTTGAGAATTAGACATTGTTGGGGAGGATCTGACTGCATCTCACTGTGTGGTTCTGCTTGCCAATGGGCTGGGGTCCACAGGAAGCTGTCCACTGGGTTTCTGGAGAAAACCACTAGAGAGCAAGTGCTACTGTACCTCCTGCACATTGCTGCAGCAGTGTGATAGAAGGAAGGAGGAAAACCAATTCACCTTTTTCCTTGCTGCCTGGCAGTGTCCCTCCAACTCCCTCTATTGGCAGAGCCTCTTACTTCTCCAGCTGGCAAAGGAGAAATGTTTACAGGGTTCAGCTCTAGTATTACTGAGCAGGATGAACAAGGGTGGATTTGGGATTGGTAGTTAGAAAAGATGAGTTCTGTCTCAGAAGGAAGGAAGAAGGGATGGTTTTAGTATAGTTTTATGTTACTGAGCCAGAAATTCAGTAGCCTGGGTAGCAGAGAGAGAACTGAATAACATCAGTGACGAGATACCAATCTATTACTTTTATATTCATGTTTGACAGTCAGGGGTGACTGGGAAAATGCCTTTGCTTCTGAAAAGGGTGCAGACATTAGCACCAGGGAAAACTGGGACTAAACACTAGGGGTTTTCCCACCCAGATGACCTCCTTGCCTGGGTGCTTCTAGAAACTCTGCGGTTTAAATAGGCTGTAAATTGCCTCTTAATAATGAGTGTTAATGATCTTCTGGGCTCTCTTCTATTTACTTCTGTTATAAGAGGTTGCTATAAACAAGGTTTACCTATATTTTATTTTTCTTGGTGCTGGGGATTGAACCCAGGGCCTTGTGCATGCGAGGCAAGCACACTACCAACTGAGCTATATCCCCAGCCCAAGGTTTACTTACAAACAAGTATCATTGGTTCTTTCTTTAAATAGAAATGCCTTGACATTTATGTTTTATGAATTTTCCCTTTCTGAATTCCTAAAAGGATTTCAGTTTCCTCTGTTTTTGTTTTGTGTTTTGGGGGTTGTCATTTTACTGAGATTCTGGAAGAAGGCAGAGTTATATGTATATGTTGATAGCACTTTTTTTGCCAGGAAGTCTCATATTTTTAAATGTTTCATAAATATTTACCTATACTTGTTTTAAAACATCTCATTTTTAAAAGTCCAGTCTTTTTCACTTTTATTTCCTGTGCCCTTTCTAACTGAAATTAGAACTGACACTAACTCAGGGATGAAATATATTGCATGCTTTATCCATATAATTTTTATGGGTGTCATCTATACCCAGTGTAGTCATACTCTAGCATCTTAAATAAACCTCTTCACCTGGAATATTCTATGCTTGTCAGTTGAGTTAATTAACATCACACTGATTTGCAGATTTGGAAACATTTGGATTTTGCTACTTGATTTTTTTCTGGCCTGAAGAAAACTTAAAAGGTTTACACAGAGAGTTCTATTTTAGTAAGCCTGTTTATTAATTGGAAGAACATGACATGTGCATTATTTAATGCATTAAGGCAGAAGAGTTGGGAATTTGTATAGAACAAGCAAATTTAATACCTTAAAATTTGAAAAATGACAGAAGATTTCTCACTTTGGCTGTTTTAGTGTTGGTATGAAAAGATTCAGAAGAGGTAAAATAAAAAGTGAAGGACTTTATACAGCGTGTGAAAATAAAGCAAATATAGTACTTAAAAAAATAACCCCTCTCCTTGTCCTTGAATCGTCCTTTATTTAAAAATTTCTGGTGCTCTTCCTGTCAGGGGTCGATTGCTGGTGTGGTGGTCCCTGAGGAACAGTGGCTGTGAATCGGGGAAAACCTGAGAGGGGCCCAGTGGTGGCTTTACCCCTGGGAAGGGCTGATTTGTGAGAAATAGAAAAACAGAAAACCCAGGTCTACAGAAGAAGAAAAGAAACAAAATAAAACCAAAACACAAAAAAGCCACCTCTACAGTCTTGGCCAGAAGTGGGATTAAATCCATTGCCCTTTTGTAATTTACAGAATTAAGTGTTTTTTTGTGTTTTTTTTTTTTTTTCTGAAAACTCAGAAACTGTTCCAGTTTTCACCTTGAGGCTTCTCATGTTTGCCCCCAGATGATGGGTAATGGTGATCCAGTCACATCTACAAACACTTACAGCTCCCTAGGGAATGGGGACCCATCTGCATGAGGACACTAGGACCCATTTAACACTAGGACCCATTTAATAGCCTTCTTGCTATTTTCCCCTTCTGAATTAGTTCTGTTTCATAGTTTGAAACCCACTTTCCTGTATGAGAAAATGGAAATGAAGTAGGATTTAAGCAGTTTTCTCTCTGACATTGGTTAATTTTATACATATTTCCAGAGCAGAGGGTCTGGAATTGGGACTGGTAAGAAGGGAATAAGCCAAAAGGAGATGTGGATCTTGCTTCCCATTATTAGAAATCTGATAGATGTATTTTCTGAAGTAAAATTAGTAGTACAGAAATTTAGCAGTCAAGGAAAACCTTGAACTTGAATGTGTAAATTTTAGTAAGCATAAAAGCTTCAGTTTTTCAGTAGTCATGTTCATCAATCACTTATTTGTGTATTTTTATCTTAAGAAAATTTTCTTTATCCTAACATTTAAAAAATACATTTTCTGGTGTTTTCTTCTAATACTTTTATAATTTTTACCTCACCTTTGTTTCTTTATTCCTTGTAGAGTTTATTTTTATGTATATTACAAGATATGAATCTAGTTTTTTCCTCAATAAGTACCAGTTTTCTTAGCATCTTTAAAAGGGGTCTGTTCTTTTTCCATTGAGTTATTTTCCTTTAGCATAAACTGTATTCTAATTTTTGCCTCATTCCATTCCTCAGTTCCCTGTTTCAGTGGTCTGTCAGTGATTGAGTTTCTGTGTTTCAGACTTTTAAAAAAATGCCTTTTAGCTTTGAAATATATTTGACATCTGGACCATGATGTTTCTTATTTCATGAAACCTCCCATTTTCTGATCTTCTTTGCATGTGTATCTCACCATTATCAGTAGGTTTGTTATTGAATATTCATACACACACATCTGATTGGGGGAGATCCTATTATACATTTGTTCATATATTAATTAGTTGGTAGTATTTAGAAAAGTTTTTTTATAATGATCTTGTGTTTTAATAACTCATTGGCCTTAATTTTTTTAATTGACTTTCCTAGGTTTTCTAGATTATTCCTTTCTAATATTCATACATCATTTGTTTTCTTGTTTAATTGCCTTGCTTAGGACCTTTGGTACATTGTCAAGTTCTAGTGGTAAGATGATAGCAAACATATTTGTCTTCTGATTTTAGTGAATATGTTTTTAATATAACACCATTTTTAGTATTTTTTTAAATTATGAATTAGAGTTAACACTTATCAGGGTTTTTTTAGTAGGGGAAGACTATTTTTTAAAAATTGACACATAATAATTGTACATATTTGTGGGGTACATTATAATGTTTTGATACATATTATGATACATATTATGTAATGATCAAATCAGGATACTTAGCTTATCCTTTATTTCATTTATCATTTCCTTATAATAAGAACATTCAGAATCCTTTCTTCTATCTCTTTTGACATATACAATATAATGTTAACTACAATCACCCTGTCTATAACAGTATAACAGGATTCATTTCCTATCTGTGATTTTGTACCCATCAACCAATCTTCCTTTATTCCTACCCTTCCCAGCTCCTGGTGTCCCCTACTGTACTCTCTGCTTGTATAAAAGTAGTTTTTTAGATTCCACATGTAAGTGAAATCTTGAGGTGTTTATCTTTTGGGACCTGGACTATTTTAATTAACATTATATGCTCCAGCTTGGTCTGTATTGCCACAAATGACAGGATTTTATTATTAATTGCGAAAGAGTATTCCACTGTGTGTAGGTACCCCATTTTTTTCTAATCTATTTATCTGTTTATGGACATTTTGGTTGATTCTATTATCTAGCTTCTTGTGAACAGTGTTTCATGGAAGTATGAATAGTCAAGGGCTTATTTAACCTGTATTGACACAATACTGGCTGGTTTTCATATTCTGTTAATGTACTGAATTAACATGGATATATTTTCAGATGTTTAATCATCATTAATCCCTCAGGTAAACCATTCTTACTGGTAAAGTTTGTTTTTCAATAAGGGTAGGTTTTCCTGCTCCAACAGGCCAAAGGTATCACTCCTCCTTTCAGCATAATTTGTTACATACCTTCAAAAGTCTCTTCCATACTTAGTTCTCCATCATATTTTCTATAAGGGCTGGAATTTTACTGTGGGGAATAAAAAAGAAGTATAAGTAGTGTTATGGTTTGGATATGTGCTGTCCCACAGAAAAGCTCCAGTGAGACAATGGCAGGAATGTTCAAAGGAAAAAGTATTAGATTATGAGAGCTTTAACCTAATCAGTGGATTAATCCCTTTCATGCATTAATAATTTGAATGGATTATTGGGTGGTAATTGTAGGTAGGTGGGGCATGGCTAGAAGAAGTAGGTCAGTGGGAGTGTGCCTTGAGGGACTGAATCTTATTCTCTGAATCCCCTCTCTCTCTCTCTTCCTTTCTGCTTTCTGGCTACTATGAGCTAAGTAACTTTCTTCCACCATGCCCTCTGACATGATGTTCTGCCGTCACCTGAGTTTCAGAGCAATGGAGTTGTCTGACCATGGACTGAAATATTTGAAATCATGACCCAAATAAATCTTTCTTACTCTGAAGTTGTTTTTGTCCGGTCTTTTGGTCATAGCAACAAAAAGTGTCAATGAATAACACAAGTAATATATAAAAAAGAACATGTCTCATCTGCTCCTGGGGTATTATGAAGTATAGAAATCACATCCCTAGATGGAACTAATGTGATATCGACTTAGAAATTAATTTTTCTTTTGTGTTGTCTTTTGCAGACGTGGAACCCTGTTGTCTATATGTTAGTCTGTTGAGATAAGGAACTAAGAGATGTGGATAAATTTATTACAAGTGTTTAGTCATATAAAAAATAACATCAATAAGAATTTGTCTCTTCTGTGATTTATTTACTTGTCATGCTTTGTATTCATATATATATATATATATATATATAAAATTTATATTAATCTTCACAACAAGTATAGGGTAGGCAGAAGAGATCAGAGAGGATAAAGTGGCTGAAGCCAGATCACATAGCAAATAAATGAAAATAAATGATATAGTTGAAACTAGACTCCACTCTACCACCCAGTCTTTTTAATCTAAACCAGTATTAATTCCCTTTGCATCTTGGAATTTTTGGATGATGAAAACTAAGATATACTTGTGGCAGAAACTTACACAAAGGCAAAAGGAAGTTTAGAACCTTATCTTTCCCTTCCACTTCTCCCCCAATCCCATCAGTATTTTCAGTATGAGGAAAATAGCAAGGAATTCTCAAGGAACACCTTATCCAACTTCTTGAAGATTATCATCTTGAAATGTTCCCTTTCACTTAAATAAGTCACTAAGTCGTAGGAATGATGTTGTATCATTTTATTAGGACTTTGCATTTATTGAGCTCCTTGAGTCAAAGAAGGTGCAGTCCTTTATAGACATTAACTTTCTACCCTTGGAATGGGTAGGCAAGAAGACAATTTAGTCTCCATATTATGCCAATGAATCATGTCAGAGAAAGGTGCTGGGACAGGCTGAAACCTTGAGGCAAATCAAGTGGGAACAAAGAGGACAGTAAAACGGGGTAGAAATTTTATCTGAAGTATGAAAGGAATAGACTAGAAAGAAGAGACTAGTAGGCAGGTCCTGAGTCTGGAAGATCAATAGGAAGTGGGTAAGGTAGGGACGTCAGGGCCTAAGATGGTACCTGTGAGCAGGGTTGAGCCTTTTGATTTCTGGGCAGAGGTGAAGAGACTTATGGAGGAAAGGGGTAATATTCTCTGAATGCCACTTATTAGCTGCGGGGAAGCACCGTCAGGTACAAGTGACCAAGTGTGAGATTCAGTCGAGAGGGTCCATCACCCAAGGTGATAAGAAATAGGTTGTCTAAGAGGAGAATCAGGTACCAGGTTTGTGGTTGAAAAGAAAGTACTTGTTGAATTGAAGAGTTGAAGTAATCACAACAATTAGAGACTGATTACAGGCAGTTAGTCTTGGAGAACTGAGAGTGTAATGAAATATGGTGTGAAAATTCCATCAAGAGAGAGAGGTTTGGAATAGACTGAAATTGCCAACCAGGGTGTTTGGTTAAGATATCATCCAGTGAAGTGTCTGGTTGTGCTGCAGCTTAAAGCAGCTGGTCAGACTGGCCAGGAGCCTTGGGTTCCTGGAAAGATCCAGAATTTAATATGGCCCTAAAAGTAGAATTAGGGATATGGTTCAGAAATTGAAAATTGAAAGGAAAATTCCCACCTGCCCTAACAGAAAAGCAACAAAATTATTTAAAAAAAATAAATGAGAGTCAGTAACATAAATAAATATAAATAAACTAAGTTTCAGAAAGTGATAAGCCTTGCCTAGGACAGGAAATACCACAGGGCTCCTTTCATCCCTGGCAGAGAGGTAGAAAAGCAAGGAATCTGACAGAGTCAGGGTAAGGAGAATCATCCCAACTCTTAACTGCTTTTGAATGGCCACCTGTTGCTAGAATCCCAAGTATCTCCAACCCCAAACAAGACCTTCCCCACTCTCTGAATCATTCCCATGGTTCTTCAGCAGTTGTGTTGGGGTGGAGGACAGAAGGCCCAGGGCAGGTAATAAAAAGCTGATGGAATTTCCCCATTTGGCACACATGATTCTTCTTAAAAGCAAATTGCAGATGACAAAGCAGTAAAGCTGAGAGAACTCCCATTGTGGCACTCCTTAAATATTTTGGGTCCACCATTCATAAGTTGAGGGCAGATCAGAGAGGTATCTCCAGAGATGCAGAAAGCCAGGAGCTATAGCGGAGAATTAAGAGAATATCTTAATGACCCCAAAAGTAACCTGAGAGAGTTATCTCCCAGTTTAGAACACTGATGGTTTAGTACTAACGTGTAGAGAGATCTCTGGAATGCTCCAGTATTCAGATCTCAAGCCTGCTAGAAAGAGCAATCTTGATCCCATCTTCAAAATATTGAAGCCAGTGGTGAATTGAATGCAACTACAGATGCAGGAAATCCCACCCAGCTCAACCATAGATCAGATGACCCAGGCCCTACTTCCCAACTATAGGCTTGACATAAGTCGGAAGTTTTTCTGTGGATAAATAATTATTAATGTTGTCTCTACTGTTATTTTACACAAAATGTTCATCACAACATAATGTCATAAGATATATAAAGAATCAAGCAAATATGACTCTTGGCCAAGAGAAGTAGTAGTCAGTAGAAGTAGACACAGAGATGGCCTGCTTTGGGAATTATTGGGCAGGGTTTCAAGATTGTGCTAGATATATTCAAGGATTTAACCACCACCAACAACAAAGGATAACATGCAGGAATAAATAAGGGATTTCAGCAGAGAGATGGGGACAATATTTTTCTAAAGTAGGGGTAGAGAGGCATGTCTGGGAAGTCCAGAAAGTCAGATCAGTCAGCAAAGAAAAATATTATTGGATAGAAATATGGTTTCTGGACCCAGAACAGTGTACGGGATTTCAGCAGAGAGATGGGGACAATATTTTTCTAAAGTAGGGGTAGAGAGGCATGTCTGGGAAGTCCAGAAAGTCAGATCAGTCAGCAAAGAAAAATAGTATTGGATAGAAATATGGTTTCTGGACCCAGAACAGTGTATGCTTATCCTCTGTCACGCTTTTATGTCCCTCTATTGTATGTATGTGGTTCGTAGCTATTAATTATAAACAAAATATGAATAAAAAGTAAAACAAAACAAAGAAAAACAAATCAAATGCCTGTTGACTATTCTGAAGAAGTGAGGCCCAAGAAGCTAGGCTCATAGTAAAATCCTGGATTTACTTCCTTTCCCTTTTCCTAGGTATGAAGCTTGAGTTCCAGGTACATTTCTGATTCTGTACTATGCATCCATCAAGTTATGTTCCCTTTGTCTTTTGTCCCTGGCTTCTTTTTTGTGGAGAGATCACCCATTCAAAAGGGCAGGGGAACCAGAAGAAAATGTCTGAGTTCCAAAGCTCAGAATATAGAATAGAGATGCATACCTACAGATATTTTTAGAATATTACATTTTCTTTAGAGTTAGTTTTTTTTTAACACTCTTACATTTTACATGTAAAGAAGATCAAGGTTCATAGCAAGGGCTATGTACATTTTGCATAAACCCGTCATTGAGGCCTCTTTTCTAAAGTTTCTTAGTGAAGACCATTTTTTTCTTATACATCAATAGTACTGTCATGTCATTGCCAAGAAATGTCAAAAGGTCCTTTGGTATCATTGAAAAAGTTGAGTAAACTATTTTTTTTCCCAAGCTGCATTTTTCTCTTCCCTGGGAAGTCGATTTGACCTTTCTTTCTTTTTTATTTATTTTTCAATTTTCTTTCATTTGAAGAGGAGTGAACTGCTTCACACAAAATGTGATTTTACATTGTGCCTTTCAGTCAAGGACAAATAATGAGTCTGAAACTGACCCCAAATCTTGCTGAACTCAGACCTTTTCTAGGGGAAAAAAAAAGTGCTTTTTTTTGGTGTGATTATCCATTTAAAAAATATTTCGTTCTCACCTGTTTCTGTACTTTCCTTTTTAGCTCTTTAGAATAAAGATATCTCTATTCTTATATCTATTCTTGATATCTTTATTAGATATGTTTCTTGGGAATGAACCCAACCAGATGAATTTCGGTTTAAAATTAGATGGGATTAGCTGCACAATTTTCAGGACCCAGTGCACGATGAAAACGTGGGACCCTTGTTCAGAGTCTGTTGATTTTAAGGGAAGACAGCAGAGCATTAAACCAGTGTAGAAACCTTCTAGGGATACGGTCCTGTGCATCTACACAGATTGTACATCCAGGAAGTGAGCCCTGGAATCAGGATTATCTCAGTTTCTGATTGTTTAAGGCATTATTGATCTTTTCATGAAACTGCTCAATATGCTAGAATCAGGGTCTTGCATGAGAAGAAATTTAGGAGCTCATAAGAAGCTGGCATTTGAATCTTGGGTTGAATTTCATTCATTTTGATCCCTCTCCCAGGAGTATTCCATTTGAAACCTTCAATTCTACTTGGAAAAAGGGATATTTTGATAACTTAAAAGAAACCTGTAAGCAGATGGTGACAATCTTAGTCATTCTTAAAAGTAGTAACCTAAAAAGGAGTCCTGCATTTGAAGCAGCAGCATCCATAGAACATTCTACTATGATAGTGAAATCAGAATAAAATCCCCAAGAGGACCATCTGATTCTCAGTCCTTCTTCTTTAGCCCTCAAATTCAAGTTTTCGGAGCTGGAGGGATCTTAAATATCAGACATTCCACTTTGCAGGGCCCCTGCTATTAGAATTGCTATTGTGGACTGTGTTGGGTACCATTCCAGGGCTCTAAGGAGCCTAGGGTCCACAGAATCAGGGCCAGCCCTCGAGCTGGATGATGGTGACTATGACAGGGATGGGAGTAACTGATTATGGAACTCAGTAGGACATATCAACTCTTCACCATTCATTCTCCTTATCACTTTGCCAATGAAGAAAGAGGGCTTCTTCTGTCCACTTGTGCTTTCAGACCACAAACCTCTTTTCTTCATCTTTTCTTGATGTTCATTTTAACCCAACTTTACCTATAAAAGAAACATTATCAGGATGGAAAACCAGGATATTTTTAGAGCTCCTTTACACCCCCCACCTCAAGAAAGCTTAAAGTTGGCCACTGATGTCCGTGAGCCAGCTCACTATTACAGATCCATAGGAAATGAAAGCCAGTCAGAGAACATTCCAGCACCACCCTTACTTGTTTCCTTCACAGGCCTCTAAACATTCTCTGTAACAACACATTTATCTCAAAATTCAAGCTGAACCTTCCCTAGAAGGTTCTGCAGTCCTCCTTCAGAGACTCAGCATTACACGTTCTCTATGGTATAATATTATATTTTAAATTTTTGCTGTGTCTCAAAACTGTAAACCCCTGAGAGGCAGCTCTCCTGTCTTGATCTCTTTTTCTGGTTCTGAACTTGCATATGGGTGGTGCTTAGTAGAGGGCCTTGATGGTAATGCTCAGGGGCATACAAATATAGGATCAGGAACAGGGATGCACAGAGGCACCCTTGATTTAATTGTACCTGAAATTTAAAGGGATCTGAGTCCAGATTCTGCTTAGTCAGACTCGACATCTGTAGCTATGTTTCTCAGAATAGCCCAGGAAAGAGAAAACAGAAGACTTTCTTGCCAAGTCTATTCATGTCAAGAATGACATCTCCATATGCTAAGATGCAGGAAGCCCCAGTTGCACTATTCGTTCTTGGTCCAGGATGTAGAAGTAAAGGAAGGCAGAAAGAAGTCATTGCCTTCTCTTGTTCTCCTCTTTTGCATTAGACCAGGAAAAGAGAAAAACAGAATTTTTAAAATGAAGTAATGTAATAATGAGTGTTTCAAAAGACCTAGCTAGCAATGTTAGGCAGGTCCTTGGGAAGTCCCAGAAAGGTTCATTTGTAGCTCCTATGGAGAAAGCTGTGAGGGAACATTATTTGGACCATTACCTTCATTTTTAAAACTGGAATCTTCTAAGAATTGAAAGCCCACAGTGGCAAGTGCCCAAATGAGCAAGATATGGAAAACTTGTTTTTTCAGATGTGTTGGTCAAGAATATAGTTTCCTCCATAAAACAAAATTATAAAAATCAACTCTGGTTCAAATGTTCTATCGTGTTCATGATGGGGTATTATTTTTCGTGGGTTTTTTTTTTTTTTTGGTTGAGAAATAGCACGGGTGTGTAAAAGAAACCAGTGAAGGTCCAGGAAGAATGATACTTAGGTCTGCAAACTGAATTGCCTTGGAGGGAGCTATGTAGCTAGTGTAACCTGTGAACCTGTGACTTGACTTCACCCAAGACCCTGTCAGGCCTGTATTTGCCTTATTTTCTATAGTTGACCATTTTGTACCTGCAGACCCCACAGGGCTCTGACTGCTGACTCCAGAGCACAGCCTCAGGTGACCTCCACCAAGATAGTTATTGTCAACCTTTAAATTCAGGTGGTGCCTCAGAGCTTGGGAAAATACTTATCTGCTCTGAGCCTGGAACTGAAGGGGTCCCGTGGAGTTGTGGAAACATCTGTTGAGTACACTGTTGGCAGGCTCTGCTCCACTGAGAGTCAAGCAGTGACACTAAAGATGGGGTTTCTGACCTCAGGGAGCTGGTTCTCCACTGGTGAGTATGGACCAGCTCTCTGCTTGGCCACCACAGCTTCCTAGGCAAGCAGTTTTACCTCTCCCAGCCAAAGCCTCTTCATCTTTCAAAACCTCAGACCTTTTGAAGGCTTTATGCTCAACTCAGATGTTTTTTTGACTTGTTCCTCTTTCTCATGCAAATAGCAAGAATCTGATCCTTGTGGAAAGGACTGGAGGGTAAGAGTGTACACTTGAAGAATCTTCTAGAGTAACTTGACTTTTGGCTTTGACCTTAAAGTAAGTACTTGAAGGCTTTTATTTGATAAACAAAACAGAACAAAACAAAATCAAAGCCTGAAGCAAACTTACCCTAAGAACCTTTAGTAACCTTCCTTTATCTTTACTTCAAGAACAAAAACAAGCCTTGGCAATGTTTGATGGTCTGTGCAGAATAAAGAAAGGTAGAGCTTTCAATGTACATTTGACTTCTAAGCAGTCAATAGTGGGTCAAGGGTGTCATTAATCCGGTGGGTCTGGGGCCAGTTTCCTTCATCTCTTGAGGCTTTGGAGCCAGGTGCCATCCAGAATTAGTTTCTTTATGAAGAAAGAAAATGAAGTGGGACTGAATCTGGCTTACACACAATTCAGACATTTATCTACTAAAGAAATGCCTGACACATTGGGGATACTGTGTCACATGGAACCGAAGAGTTTGCTGTCATGAAATTTATTGTCTAGAAAGACAGCATGATAAACAATCAACAACTAAACAAATAACTGTAATTTCAGAGTGTCTGGAAGTGCTATGAAGAGAGTGAAAAAGGATGATGTGAGGGAAATTGTGGGGTGGGCAGAAGGAGCTTTTTAGTTTGGATGACCAAAAGGTTCTGTCTGAGAAGGTGTTCATTGTGCTGAGTTCAGATGACACAGAGAATCCTGCATTGGTCACTCATTATATATATATATATATATATATATATATATATATATATATATCCCCAAGGGAATTGAAAACTGATACAAAAACTTATATGTGAATGTTCATAGTAGCACTATTCACAATAACCAAAAGATGGAAAGAACCCAAATGTCTGTCAGTGTATTAATGGATAAAATATGTGGCATCTTTATACAATGGAGCTTTACTCAACCGTGAAAAGGATTAAAGTTCTGATCCATGGATGGATCTTCAAATGTTGTGCTAAGTGAAATAAATTAGACACAAAAGGCCATGTTTTTTATTTCTGTGACATGTTCAGAATAAATAAGTCTATGTAGATAGTATCATGAGCAAGCTATGCCATTAACATAGACCAAACATGTTTGTATGTTTCTTATACTCTCAGAATTTATTGAAAAACACTAAATTCACAAGGTACTTCACGTATATTGGTTACAATTCACTGTGTAATAAACTGAGCAGTAAGTGGTTTTTAAAATTCCAATCTTAATTGCTAATATCTGTGGCACTCAAGTCACACATCACACTTTACATAATGATATATAAAACTGATTACAGAAAGGCTAAAAAAGGGTTAAAGGGGTTACTGTGTCCCAGGAGGCTGCACTGAGAGCAGATACAAATGCAAGAGAGTCACTGCAGTTGGTCAGATAAGATTACCAGCCGGCCTAATAACTTGCTCAGGGTACATAGCTTGCAGAATACAGAACTTATTCTAAGAGGCTAGAGTCCAGACACAGGTAATTGGAAGTGGACAACATCAAGCCCACTTGATGGAGATTGAACTTAGTTGAAGTCCAGGGGCAGGAGGTTGAAAGTTCCCTGTCTACCTCATGATGAGTTCATCAGATGATCTGATGATGGGTCAGTGTATGTCTTTTTGTCCAGTCTTGAGGTGCTCCTCTTTTTATGGATCTCAGGTGAGGAGGTTGGTTAATTCGGTGGTCTGTTATGTTTGATAAGCTCATGGGCCTGGATTTTTCTTTGTGGAGTTAGGTCCATGCATCCATGTGCCACTGACTTAATTCAGTGTTCACAGGTGGTCATTTTATTAGCTCAATTAATTTATTTATCAGTGTATGCCTTAAGATGTACTGTGCAGATGGTGGTTGTTTACTTCTGTAGACAAGGCCTTGTTCTAAAAAATGGAGCAACTCATCACAAACTACGGCTTTCTAAAATGGAGTAACTCAGGCGCAGCCTAAAAACTGCTGTTCTATACACTGTGGAGTGACTCGGAGCAGGACACAGCCTGCTCCCCACAGACAGAAAACAGATCAATAGTTAACTAGAAGTTTCAGGGAGTGATGAATGGGGAATGACTGCTAATGGTTGTGGGGTTCCCTTTTGGGGTAATGAAAACTTTCTGGAAGTAGATAGTGGTTGTGTTTGTTTAACTTTATGAATGTATTGAGTACTCATGGATTGTACACTTAAAATTGTTAAAATGGTAAATGATATATATATATATATATTGCCACAATTAAAAAAAATTAAACCTGAGCTTGATGTTGACACTATTCCATACTGAGAGACATTTATATATACTTGGAAAATATCCTGTAAACTAATTGTAGCTGTCTGGCTTAGTCCTTTACTTCAGGGTGGATGTGGAAAAAGTTTTATTTGGTTAATTATTTAGGTCCACACTCTCTGAAAGGGGGCTTTCAGGGACTGATTAAAATAGAATTTAACCCAAATACAGGTGTGCAAATATTCAGGTGTGCACATATGTCCTTTGAACCTATTTTTTAAAATTATTTAGAGATGAACAAGATGTGTTTTATACATGAATCTCCCCCAAAGCACTCTAATCTCTAATTGTTTTCTATGTCTAAGTGATGAGGCAAATTGGTCCTCTATCACAAGTTAAGTTAATATTCTAATAATAGGAACATTCTCCCCATGAGCTTGTTTCCTGGCCTTGAGGATAAAGAGTAGGTAGGGGAAAGATATTCCTAACAAGAGGAGCAGTCTTGGAATTAAGCAGGTGAAGCGCATTTGGACAGGTGTCCTAGGACTAAGTTAAAGAAGTGGCTGTGGGTTAAGACAGCTTGGGGGCAGGAGAGGAAAACTGGCCTGGCATTCAGGGCCTGGTATAGTCCTGGCCTCACCAGCCACCAACCTATTTTGTGCCTCTAGGATGATCATTCACACATGCATGTATTATCTATACAAATTAGTATCTTCCGTGGGCCTCGTACCTAAATAAATATAAATGGCAGGGGTGGGGGTGGAGGGAACCACATTTTACCAAACTTTACAGTATTAGCCACAGTCGTCGTAGTAGCATATTTCTTAGTTGAGTTTGGTGAGTCATCCATCTGACATTTCCTGGAATGGAAGAAGTTGGTGAAAATTCTGTAGCCTGGAAGAATTATCAGTGGCATTTGCAGAATTTTCAAATATCTGGTAAGAATGATTGCTGTGTTCTTCAAAAAAAAAAAAAAAGAAAAGAAAAAGTTCTGAAGTAATATCTCTTTGGTGTCTTGAATCCTTTGGATCCTGTTCTTTCTTTGAGTGACATGAGTGAAATGTTAGCTAGGCATTTGGTTTTTTTTCTTACCAGTTCCTCTGATCTGAATTGTTACGAGGAGGTGGAAGTATGTTTAGATAATATTTTTGGATGGGTGGATTTTGGTAAATTTAGGCTTAGCCATAAAGTCCTCTGTCAGACTGGCTTAGGAAAGGTTGGGACTATTAACAATTTCCAACAATCCAGAATGTTCCACATATATTCCTGTCCACTTAACCACTATAAATGGTAACCTCCTCCCCTCCCACCACCACATACACTTTCCTTTGCTGTTGGTCTGCTTTTCCTTCCACTTCCATATTAGAAATAAGCATGACTATGTTGCTTAAGGAATGTTTAAATTTCTTGATAAACAAATACTAGACAAGAGAAGCCTGGTCTGTTCTATTTGTCTGAGGCCCATTGTCTGCTTTCATTTTGACCCAGTTTCTTTAGGAGCTGGGAGTACAAGGGGAATTTTAGGCCTCACAGGAGATTATCAATGGATGCTTTCAGGCAGTCCCTTGAAACATGTGCCTCAGTAGTAATTACTCGCCTAGGATACTACATTCGCCAGAAGGAGTTTATTGTTCTCCAACAGGAGGAAAAATAAATCTCTGTAGTTTGTTGTGAAACTTTCAGCTTCCCCCAACTACAAGGACCCTGAATGCAGGTTTAGGGTTTCACCTGCAGGTGCAAAGGCTTACTTTTTTTAAATTTTTTTATCTCTTCTGATAGGATGGGGGACAAGGAGGGGAGCCAAACCAAACTCGTAAAAGTGAAACCACTGACTTTCAGTGGACTCCAGTGTTTGAAGATTTTAAATCGTTACCACTAAAATATTTGAATCCTGCAAGAAAGGCATGAAAAAAACTTAGACCCCTCATCTGACATAGCTTATTCTGTATAGAAATATACACTGCATGTTCTTGAGACATTCCTCAGAGGATTCCTATGCAGGGAGCTAATTCCTCTGTGTGCATAATTATGTTGGAGGTGTGGATATATGTTTGAAAGAATCAGAATATGAATGGGCTCAGCACAGGATCTGTGACAGCATCCCTGGGCTGTGGGCTCTGGTGATAGCCACAGTCTTTAATAGATAGCCCATCAAGCATAGGCATTGAGTAATCAGAATGGATATCACTGATGGAACAGGGGCATGGACCTGTTGTGGCCCATCCCTTTTATATAGGCTTTGACCTTTAACAATCATGTTGTAGGAAGGAGGTAGGGAGAGGTCCTTCAGGGGTAGCCCAGATGGCCAGGGCAGTGGCAGGGGGGATTTAGGTATTCAGTAGGGGTTATTGATTGGCCAGTTGAGATGCATTCTAATAGTTCAACTGTACACCAGCTGCAGCTCTAGGAATCTCTGTCCTGGACTTCGGAAGCAGCGTCTATCAACACATAGCCTGTTGGTATCAAAAGACAGTAGTAGTGGTGCTTGGTTATTGATTGTGTGTTTCTTGGACGGTGTGCTTGGGTGATAATTTGCACAGAGCTCATTGGTGCCCAACAGAACTGCTCTCTGGTTAGAACTCAGGCACTTGTGCTCAGCAGTCTGGATGAGTATGGTATTTGGTGCAGATCAAATCCTGCTAAGTTGGAACCCAAAAGAATTTTGAGTCCTGCACCATTATATATTGGTGACTCTTTCAAAATTAAAGAATTCAGTAAAGTCACTGGCACCCTAGAGATGGTTTTTAGGAGGTCTGTACTGCCTGTTTCCAGTAAAGGGCTAAAATGTTGGAAGTTAACAAAAAAGTTGTTGGTGAGATGTTCTTGCAGGGAGCTCATAGGTGCATAGGGAAGGCCTGGTTGCCTGATGGGCACCTGAGAAGACAGTGCGTGGAAGGGGTGATGTTACTGAGAAGGTTTTACAGACTCTGAACTCTGGAGAGGGGATTTTAATTATGGTCTTAAAAGACACTTCCCTGCACTCCGTGAAGAGATGCTTCTCTCCTCATTAGGTCATTGCCTCCAGAGCAACTTAGTACAATTTAAAAATAAGCACACAGTTAAATACCATAATGTGGTTAAGCAAGCTGTTTCTGACTGTGCAAGCTAACTTTTTTCTATTTATGAGAGTGGTTTATATTATATTATGCACGTACAGAGCCATGACGTGACTGTATGGTAGCCCCATATAATATCAGCACGTAAGGTGGACTGTTTAACTAGATCCACAGGGTAATAAGTTGTCAGCAGGATCCCTTGCAGTGCACAAACCATCTCACAGCTTGATTTGTACCCTCACATATTCTGCTAAATATGTTTTCTTCTCTTGATCCTCACGAATGTCATTCTGAATTAGAAAATACTGTTTGCTCTCTGTGGTTAGGTTTAAGTGTGGCATTCTGTTTAACTCTAGCTTGCCCATCATGGAATTTGCTATGAAGTCGCAGTAAGGTTTGATTCCCAGTGTTACCACTCCTTCAGGGGTTGGTTGAATTCAGTATGAACATACAAATAAATGGACGTAGTGCCAGTTTTATTTAGGATTCATCATGGGTTAGGTTTGGGAACATGGTGAGGCCCTGCCCCTCTCTGCCTGACTCTTGAGTCTTACTCATACTTCTTCCCATTCAGAGATTGCTGGGAAAGTTGGAACTAGAGAACAAAGACCTTCCTGGGTCTACCAAATAGGAGCTAGTTGGGGAGGGTGTGACTACCCCTGGCTTAACCAGGTCCAGTGGCTGTCAGAGTCTCTCTCCTTCCCCAGAAATGGCCAAAAGGACCAGGCACCTTATACCAAACTGCTGTCTCCTAAAGAGTAGCTTGAAAATCTCTTCTTAAAGGACAGTTAAGTGAGGCTCCATTTGTACCCCTCCTTTCCCAACAGAGTTCATTTCAAAGGATTCACCAGCCTTGACCAGACTACTGCTTGGAATGACTTCTCTACACAACAGAAGGAGCACAGAGAGATTGGGAATGCTGGCTTTGGAGCTCTGACACCCGGGTTCCTGTCTTTCTTTAAGTCCTCCTTGGCTCTGTGGGGTCCCATCTTGGTACTCACATCAGCTATGCCCTGAACCAACTCTTTATATGCCAACATTATTATATTTCAATTCTTTCCTTCCCCTGACTGTGAGTTCCTTGAGGTCAGGGACCATCCATTCATCACTTGTGTCTCTAGTTTCTAGGATATTCCCAGGTTATAGTAGGTATATCAAGAAATTTGTAAAAATAAAACAAAAAGTAAATGAACCAGCTTCAAATGATAGACTAAAGTTATAGTTTCAAGTGGGAAAAATAGCAGGTTTTTGAGATCAGTGAACTGATGAGATCAAAACTGGACTACAAGACTAAAAACATAATATGGAAAAGTGTAGACTCTTCAAATTTAAAAGGGCCTTAAAGGATTACCCAGTCCAACATCCCATCTTAAAGTCTGCACTATTCTCTAATTTCCCATCAGTGGTTCATGGGCTTTGGATATCTGCCAAGGCCGACATTATTTTCACACTAAGCTAAGATGACCTGTACTGCTTTCATCTTGTTTATCCCTTGGAAATACCAAGATGAAGTGTTGGCATTCTTCACATAACCACCTTTCCTTTATTTCCAAAAGTATTGCCCTGTTCCTCAACCTGTACTTGCCAGGTTAGTATACACAGTTCATTTGGCCATTGTTCATATGATGCAAGTCAGAGTTTTTGCACATTCCTGGTAACTCTTTCTAGAGTGCAGTGAATGTGTGTCCTTCAAAATTGTATCACTAGTAAAGACAACATTCCAGGTATGGTCCAGAGTATAAAAAGTTTATTACCTCCCTAATTCTATAAACCATGTGTACATTAAATGCCACTTATCTTTGCAGTTTTATTGGTGATCTGAATCTGCCTTTGGATCATGGGTAGCTTTATTTTGATGAAAGTCTAGTATTTTCTGCTACTTAAGCCTTGCATCTCTCAGCTTCTACTTATGGTTGCCTTTTGGGCCAAAGAACATTATATCCCTCTAGGTCTAATCCATGTCTCATGCCTGCCGTTCCATTTTCTCAGACTTAAGCTTCTGAAGATTTGAAGGGAATGCTCTCTCTATCTTATCCAAGGACATGATAAAAGTGCGGAATTGGACAGACCAAAGATGAAATCCTGTGGCTACTAGAAACCTCTCTTGAGGGTGGATATCAGCTTTGAAAATGAAATATAAATAAATTTTAAACAAGTCCCTCATCACCTATAAGAATACCACAAGATACTTTGTAAAATACACTAATGACGTCCATATTTTGGTGCAGTAATATAATCAAAGGGAAACACCAGCTTAAGCTAATCTAACCAACTCTGATTAAAATTTTGCTGCCTCTTGGTGATTGCATCTTCTTCTTCTTCTGGGTTTTCATGAGCAGACCATTTGTAACTTTTTTCCCCATTTCTTCAAAGGTAACATTTGTACAATTTTTAGAATCTACTTCTTCAGTTTGAAAACTTGAATGACATTTACCAGTCCTCAGCTTTTGGCACACCTTCCATTTTTCCATGATGACTAAAAAGATTTCTGACAGGGATGAAGCATTAGTGATCTCTGTCATAGGGACTCATAATATCTAGAGCTGTGATGCTTGGGCTATGTTTAATTTCACCTTAAGCCTGTTGTCTGACTTTATCCAGGCTTTGGCTGTTGGGGCCAGAAATTATTTTATCCAAGTTGTTACACTGCATGTACAAAAGAAAAAAAATCACTCTATGGTAAGAGTTCCAGAACACTTCAAATTCCTATAGCTTTTTAGTTATGTGAAATGCGCAAGGCTCAGTGCATGTTAGTTTCTTTTATTTGCAAGACAGCTTCCTCCAGTAGTAGGGCTTATTGTAAGGATGCAGATAGTGATTATGGTAAAAAAAAAAAAAAAAGGCCTTGGAGACACAAACTTGAATGAAGAAATGGCCAGAACTTGGAACGGTGGTACCTAACAGGGGCTTAGTTATTTGATCATAGCACAAGTTCAATGACTCCCCACAATAGCCATATGCCAAGGACACACTCTACTCCTTTCTTTGTCCTGTCTTATACTCCTGTTTTTCTGAACATCTCATAGATGCTTCTCTATCTCAGAATTTACTCATACTTTTGGTGTGATCAGATGTTTGCCTCACCTGTTGGATTTTGTGGTCTCTTAATCATTCTCTTATCCTGGGGGACTTTTAAGATAATATCTGGAATAATTTAGGAATGGATCTTTCCAACAGTGAAAAGAAGTGAATTTAATTAATTAGCTTTTCTTTTCAAACAATTATGAGACAACTTGCAAATGTGTCTAACTCTGTGACAATACTGTGAGCAATTGCTGTGTCAGTCATGCCCAGAGCCACTATGTTCTACTCTACCCAACCCTGGATTACAGATGTGCACCTGACTCAAAGACAGCTGATCCATGGGCTAGCCCATGAAGTGCTCTTCTCACACAAGTTTGAGGACAAATCATATTTCTTCTGTGTGAAAAATCTTAATTGAAAAACAAGACTAGGACCAGACATGGGATAGTAGGAGCAGACGATAAAAGAGCAGTGATACAGCAGGATAGGACAGAGAAAGACTATGTGTTATTTTCCTAAGGGACAATCAGAGAAATAAAATAATAAATGTTAATAATCTAAGGGGGCTTTGGTAGATTGTTTATTACTCCTGTAGTCTTTGGTCATAGTCATGTGGTCATATGCATAATTAATTTAGCCTGTTTGTAGAACTTGGCATTATGAGATAGAGAATTGGTGGGTTTACATGTGAAGATTTAAGAGTTAAGAGCTGCACTGTGTTTCAAAGACTTTGATCTTTATTCTGTTGTAGGAACTTCATTCTCTTGAAGAGACTCCTTGGCCCACCTCCTTTCTGGTGGACATCCCCAGGATGTTTTCCAGCTTCTCAGGGATACTAAAGGATGTCTTTATTGGAGTCTATTGATATTATTATAGTTTGAATTTTGAATGTCCCTGAGGGCCATGTGTTGAAGTCTTCATCCCCAGCCTGTATGGCTATTGGGAGGTGGTGAACCTTTAGGAAGTAGGGTCCAGTGATAGGAAGTAGGTCATCAGGGGTATGCCTTTGATGTGAATATTGGGATCCTGGCCTCTCCCCTCTCTTTGCTTCCTAATTACTATGAGATGAGCAGCCTCCTCAATCACACATTTCCACCATGATGTACTGTGGTGCCACAGGCTCAAGTGATCATGGACTGAAACCTCTGAAACAGAGTCAAAACAAACCTTTCCTCCTTTTTGGCTAATTATCTCAGGTATTTGTCACAGTAATGACAGTAATGTCACAGCAGATGAACAGTGAATTTTGCCTGCTCTGCCTCCTTGACCCTTACCTCTGCTTCTTGATAGTGCCCAGTGGGACACCAGCCAGCTGTGAGTGCTCTGGGTACTAGATTCTGTTGCTCCTGCCACTGCTATACCTGGGTACCCCAACCCACCAAACTTGAATTATGTTTCCCAGACCCACCAGTGAACAGAAGCTCTGTCTCCTTCCTGTCCTAAAATGAGATTCTCTTCTCCCTTTTGTGTTAATTTATCCTAAAGAATATCTGTCAATACACAGTGGCTCAAAGATGGTTCAAATAGAGGTCTTTTAGTTTTTTTTTTCTTTAGGCTTTACTCACAAATTCTTTATTACTCAGACTCAGAAGGTTTTTCTAAAAGTGAGCTAAGTCATAGGTAGAATAGTGTACTCAAAAACATACCTTTGCAGCCTGCAAACACCTGAGGCATTGTTTAGATCAAACCTGTGGGCATGACCTTTTCTTTGTGGTCAACTTTCCATCACTGTGACAGAATACTCATGGCTTGGCTCATAGTGTCAGAGGTTTCATTCCACGGTCAATTGGCCCCATAGCTCTGGGAATGTGGCAAGGCAGAACAGCATGATGGGGAGTGCCTGGTGGAGCAGAGCCTCTCACCTTGTGGCGACCAGGAAGCAGAGAAGTAGCTTGCCATTATACAAAGCTGCTCTCCCCAAACCCATTAAGCCATGAATGTATAAATGGATTAATCCATTCACAGAGGTAGAACCCTCACGATCCAGTAATCTTCTAAAGGTCCTACCTCTGAAACACTGTTACGTCAAGGACACAGGAGCTCTGGGGGACATTTAAGATACAAACTATAAAGGACAGTATATAAAAGGCCTTTCTCTCACTAGCTTTACCTGTAGACTGACTCTGATGGAGCCGTTAGCCTGCTGGTCACCTCAGACCAGCCACACCTGAATGCCACCTGGAAATCCAACCAAGTGTTAAGCCAGAACTGCTCTCCACCCCATCCCTCCCCTCCCTAGCACTTGGAAAAGAAAATACATCAAGAACTCAATGTACCTTACCCGGATTCCCTGCCTCAAAACTAAGAAAACTGGAGTTCTTTCTCTATACTCCACAGTTCATACCTTTTAAAAAATTAATTCTGACAAAACTACCTTTGGCCCCTTTCCAAAAACATGAAGGTTTACTGAAAGTGATTGGAAAGAAAGGAACAAATGGGTGTTTAAAAGGATTAAAATGCAGGAATTAAATCGGGACCTTGAGTGGGGTTGGGGGAAGGAGTGGGGGCTGGAAAACTCTTAAGTGCAAAGAGAACTGCAGCTGAGAGCATTGTGACTGCAAAACTCGGGGAGAAAGGCCATTTTTGGATTCTCAATAGAAGAATGGCCGTTTCCTTTGATATTTCCCAAATTACCACTCTTGGGGTTCGCACTGCTTTTTCACTGTACCTTTTTTTCTTTTCAAGCAAGTGCTAATGACTTGGCATCCTGGCACATAGCTGAATTCTATATAAATATGTGTACTTTCAAGTCTTTACGCAAACTCAATATAAGTCATTTTAGAAAAATGTTTTTAAGGAACACAGTATTAATTCAAGAAAGCCTTTGCTGCTTTTATTGTCACCAAAATCACACATTGTTTTCCACAGAATACTGCCATTTGTTTATATTTCCCCACAGTTTTTGTTTTTGGGAGTTTTGTTTTGTTCTAGTGGCAGCTGAAGTGATTTTGAGTGTTTGCAGCATGATGTTAATTAGCCAAATGTTTCAACCTGGAACTCTGAACACCTGGGCTGACATAAATTGCTCAGAATCAGTGTGGAAATCTTGGGAACAGAGGATGTGAAGGATTTGGGGTAAAACAGACAGTAGATGGTGAGAGCACTTGTTCTCGGAGTAGAATAAAGAGAGGGAGAGTGTGTCGTGCCCTCTGACACAGTTCGCTCGCTCTCAGCAGCAGCAGCCCTGTCTTCTTGTATATGCACAAGTGAACCAGCAGTGCCCCCAGCATCTGCTTGAATGAAGAGATCTTGGATTAATCTATGGTAGACAGTGAACCCTAATCCCATTTCACCTCTCTCTTCAGCTGACCCTTGGGCTTCCTCATTTTTAAAACTCAGATACTTACAAATGAAGAGTCAAGACTGGTCCTAGGAATTACTAGGCTGACAAGGTGAGAGTTGGGTATCTAAATCATTCCATACTCTCTTTTCCTTCTTCTGGGGTTCCTGACCAACAGAGCATATGCAGAAAGCACCATATTTGACTAGGAAGGGAAGTACTCTTTATTTAATAACTGAGCAGGAACCTGGTAACCACACATACGTGCATGCAGGAAGGGGGCTCTGGCCAGGGACAGTGAGTTGAGGTGGCTTTGACTGTTGAACAGCCCAGCCCCATCACTCTTCCTCCAAATCTTAGATGCAAGACTCAAAACAAATTGAGAATAGTTGGTTTGCCTCAAAAGCAGCATTAATGACTTTTGAGGCTAGATTGTTCTTGGTTGTGGGAGCTTGTCCTGTGCCCTGTAGGATGTCTGTCTGTTTCTCTGGCCTCCATCCAGTAGATTTCAGTAGCAAACTCCCCACTCTCACCTCCTTAAAAGCCAAAAATGTCCCCAAGCATTGCCAAATAGCCCCTAGTTGTCCTATAAGAGGCAGACCCTAACTGGTTTGGGTATCCTGATGATGCCTAGCTGATGAAGCACAAACTAATCATACAGTCATGAGGAGAGGAACTGGAATAAATCCAATACTGAATACGATTAAAGTGAATTAAAAATTTGGTTTTCTAATTGTTTCATATTAGAATCACCTGGGGATTTTTTTAACCCTTATTAGTTAAATAAGAGTAATTTCTGGGGAATGCCAGACTGATGAAGTTTTTTAAACCTTCTTAGGGACTCTAAAGTCCAGCCAGATTTGAAAAGCAGTGTTTTTACCGAACAGTCACTACTTAACATGGCCAGAATGCCTGAATTTGCAAATGTTCTAGGTTGTGAACAGCTTCTTGCATTATTCATTCCATATAACTGATTACCAGTAATTCTCAAACTAAGAAAGAATATGGAGAAAGAAATATTTCTGATTCATTGGGTCCTGATGTTTTGTATCTCTAACAAGTTCTCAAGTGGTGCTGATGCTGCTGGACCAGGAACCACCTGTGAGAACCCCTGATGATGACCATGACCTCTACTCTTGCTGAGAGAACAGTTGCCCAATTTTCCAAATGAATGGCACCACCCAAAGACCCACATAGAACATCTGATACAGAATTGAAGATATCATCCCCTCACCTCTTTTTGTCTTTTCATAGTGTTTTCTCCTTTCCTCCTTTCCTATATCTTTTAACTCACTGCCCACTTAGTTCCATTGAACACACTCTCATTATTGTTAACCTTAATAGTTCTCAGAAGTGCTCATAATTACCATTCAGGATTTTCCCATTCTTCCATGTCCTTATTTATTTAATCTGTTTTCTTTCATTTGTTTACATTAGAGATTTTAGGAACAGACCTCTTATTTAATTTCAGTGCTTTCTTGTCCTTATGTAGTTACATATTTTTAATAAGAATTTCATCAATTTACAGAAAGATAGCATACTAAGATATTTTGTTATTAAAATAGATTTAGGGGGTTAACTTAGAAATCTAACAACCATATTCAAACATTGAATTAATTTATTATTTGAAACAATCTGTGGAATTAGGAGACTATTATTTAATGTAGTTTTTTATATTGTAAAGTACAATGCTTAATAATTTAAACATATTAAAAACACAATTGTTGTGCTTTAGATGTTTTCAAACTCTTTGACGATCAATTCTGTGACTGCCATGACCCTATTTACATCACCTGTTAGAATCTCCATTCATCCAGAAATAAAGAAAGGGCTAGTGGGTAAATATTTGGTCAGTTATGTGCAAGGGCTATGGAGGAGGGTTTTCTGCAAGTGTCTGGAGGCTGTAATTTCATTGAACAGGGGATCTCAGTTACCCTCTTGTTGGAGTCAGTTGAAACTGCTGCCCCTTGGCTCTCCTTTTAAGAACTAGATCTCCCCAGTTTGGGCTTGGGGTAGACCGGCCCTGGCCTTTGCATTTGCACACTGCTCTGCCAAGCATCCAGTTCACACTGTGAACTTGAATCCTAAAGTGGTACTTCGAATCCATCCCCTTCTGAGCATCCTCACTCTCATGCAATGCCCGTCTTGAGATAACACTGTAGTAATTGTTAGAAAAAACACGGACTGTCTCATAGAAAATTTCAAAACCCTAATAGAATTTGAAAACACATATCTTAGGAAATAAGTGGGAAAGTGCATTTGACTGGAAGCCAGCTGGGCCTTGTGCCAGGCTCTGATTGGTGGTGTGATCTTGGACAAGTTGGTTCACTTGTCCTGCTTCATCTTTCTGGTTGGAAAGTTGAGAGGGTTAGACCAGGAAGCCTGTATGCTCCTTCTAAGGCTGCTCTCCTGTGACTCTGAAATTACAGATCCTATGGACTAAAGCTTTGAGAGAAAAACTGCTTCCATAAAGACTGGACTTCTTTCCACAATTGGTAACTCACAGGGGAATGAACTGTTTGGAAGAGAGAAAGACAGGTGCATGGACAACTACAGAGAATATCTGGTGGCTTCTCTTGTTTTGTCTTTTAGTAGCTAAATAATATAGCACCAGGCAGGTAGGGAAAAAATCATGGTTTTTGGTTTTGGTTTTTGTTCTTAATCAGGTCCTTGAATTTTGGTTTTTAGAGACCATTTTAATGCATGCAGAGTATTTTTATGAATGAATATATGGAACCCCCTCCAAAGGATAACTAAGTGACCTGTTGAGTTTCATATTAAATGAGAATGTGTAACCACCCTAGGTGTGTAGAAGAGTCCTTAAGATGTTCTTTCTACAACTACCAAAAAGATGGACTGAGGTCTGGTGCCCATATTGATTACATTAGCTTTCTTTCTATTCTTCCTTGAAAGTGCATAAGTTCCTAATGTTGTGGCAGGCTTACCAGCCTTATCCAGTGACTTACAGGAGAGAAGACACCAGCCTCTTCAGTTGTGCACATCAGGCTGCCTTGGAAGTCATGGGCAGGTGATCAGCATTAAAAGGGAGCCCAGGATGTCATCTTCCTGATGACTCCTGACAGGGACACCTGTATGTGCAGTGTTTAATGCATTTGAAGGCTAGATCCAAACATTTAAGAAATCAGGATTAAGGAAGCTACACAAATATAAACTTTGAAGAAAAAAATTCTTAAAAACATATTGGACAGTATGAACAAAAAAACACAGCCAGAGGGCTGGTCATCTCTTATAAGATGCTACCCCAGTCATTTACAGAATGGATTCTTCTCGCACTCCTAGGATAAAAACATTAAAGGGACATGCCCAGGAAATTTCCTTTCCTTTTAATCAGGAATAAAGCAGCCTATTGAGACCAGGAAAGCATATTAGATTTCATGTTTAATCTCCCGGACATCAATCTCTTTACAAGTGCTTGTTTCTCTAAGAGGTACAAGTCAGGAGTACTTTGGCATGGACTTCCAGAATGGCCTTTATCATCTTGATGACAATTTTTCCCATTCAGTTAACAGTTTATTCAGTTGTAAAACTACGGTGACTCATGTAATTAGAGGTTTCCTTCTGTGTCAACAGAGAGGATTTTTGAGCTTGGTAACAAGTTGGACAACTTTTCTGCTGCACTTCAAAAGAAGTAAGTTAATCATGGGATAATATTTTTAGAATGTCAAAACTGGAATATGGCTGGCTGCTAATCATCCTAAAATAAAATCCTTGATTAATTACAACTAAATTATCCAAGAGTGACAAAATTTACTTGGGCCTCATTGAAGTTTTACCAAGTTACCTCCTCCAGGCCAGGTGAACAGGAAGAGGGAAAAGGTGTTCTCCTCCTTCATTAATGTTTCACTTAAACAAACAAATAAAAATCAAAAATCTTCTGAGGTCACAAAGATGAACAGGCTATCTTGTAAATGTCTCATTCAGTGAAGTGATTTTAAATATATATATATATTGCCCTTTCTGGATCTAGATTTTGTGCCTTCCTTGAGCATGGGCAGCTAAAGGTGTGTATGAAATATTCCTTCAGGAAAACACCAAAGTAAAATTTCTCCACAGCTGTCATAATAATAGTTCATTAAACAAATGGTGTTTTTAAAAAGTCACTTGAATACTTCATGAGCATAAAGAAATCACAGCCACTCTGGGAGAGATACTACAAATTAAATGACCACACAGGCAAGATGGAACCTGAAATTGGAAATTCAGGAGAATTGCAGAATTCAGATGAGTTCAGTGATAAGGTTGTTATCTGTAAATAATCCTCAGGGGGAGAATTTGGTTCTAATGCTTGAGTCATAACCTAAAAATAATGCCTGAGTCTGTGTGTGTGTGTGTGTGTGTGCACGCGCGTGTGTGCGTGCATGCCTGTCTCTGAAAACACTCAGCGTAGTACTTGATTTGGGGGCTCTTTTTAATTGATGTATTTATGAAACTTGTGTGCAACATATATTATATATGCCAGGTACTTTATTATGTTGAAAAAAAAAAACAAACCTCATGTAATCATCTTGTTACCCTTATTAGATATTTAAGGTTATGTTATCCCATTTTACAAATGATAAAACTGAGGTATGCATGTGATCTCAAAGCTACAAAATGACAGAATCAGAATTTATATCATAGGCCATTTGGCATCTATGACCTGTGACCTTGTGATGCTGTGATGCCTCTCAATAAATCTTTGTTGGAAAAGAAAATAATTCATCTATGAAAGTTTGTAAAGCAGGTTCACGTGTCATTTCATTTGATCCTCAAAGGACCCAATGAGGAAGGAATCGTGATTTCCATTTTGAAACAGAGGAAATAGGCTTGGAAAGGTGAGTGACTTCCCCAAAGTCATCCGGCTATTAAGTTCTAGGGCAAAATGTAGCTACATGTATACCCTCTTCAGTGCTGACTCTTTGTGCCATAGTTGCAGTGATTTGAATCAGAAATTCCTGCGGCCTGCCCTCTTTTCCAGCTTCTTCCACTGGATCTCATTTCTCTTGGAGCTCAGGAGTTGTAAGTCACATTCCTTACACAAGTGTTAAGGAGCAAGGAGAGAATTTTGTTTCAAGGATGGTTCTTCCCAACAGCACCTTTTCTGAAACTTTCTCTTGGTGTGTCACCCACAGTTTTCCTCTCTGTCCCTCTGCAACTAGTGATCCTATGGTGGGAATGGACTGGGGATGTCGAAGTTCAAGTAAATAATTCTCAGGTAATGCTGCACTTACTGGGCACATATTTCATATCTGGGGCTTGCACTACTACAGATCTTCAAAGTAGCTTCCCCTCTATTTCCCACTCTGGCACACTTTGAGTTTCAGGGACCAAACTGCTTCTTGCTGAGGTCTTATGTCCTCCCCTTTTGGCTATTGATGGAAACTGTAACTGATTTGGACTGAGTTCTCCACTTCTTTCCCAGTAGGGATCTTGCTTTTGATTCAAATTGTCAATCATTTCTCAAAAACCTACTCCTTTTTACACATCTATTTATTTATATCCCATCTTGTTTCAAAGAAATTGAGGTAAATTAGAGGAAGCACAATAGTAAAACTACAAGTAGAAAGTAGAAAACATTGAAGAAGAAATAAATTTAGAATAGGGCAAGACCTGAAGAGATTGATTTCTAGTTTCTTAGCCAGCAAACAAAACAAAAAAAGAACAAAAGCAAAATGTGAAATATAATCAGTCCCAGAATTTTCATTGAGGAGGAGGAGGAAAAAAAAAACAAACCTTTAAACTCTAAAAGAAAGTTCCTACTTGGGGCTTTCAGATGGTGACTCCCTGTGAAAGCTTGTAGGTATTGTGGTTTTAAAGATGACCTTGAATCTTTCTGCCTAGCAGGGAATTGGGCAAATTAATACCTAAAGAGTACAATAAATGTAGCTCAAGGACAAGTCGTCTAGCAGGGGAGTACTTAGGAAAGACGAATTCTTTCTGACAGAGGGAACTGGGAAGGCAGCAGGAGGTTGCATCTAATTGAGCCTTGAAGGAATTGATACATTTTGAATGGAGAAGAATGAAGAAAAGGGCATTCTTCTGCTAGGGAATGGAGTGAGCCACAATCAGAGTCTTGGGCTTATGTTTGGGGTGGGATAGATTCAGTCCTCTAGGTCAAGTATAGGAAGACTGATGTGGTGGAAGGCAAGACAGGTGTTGGATAGTCTCTGAGGAAGGGCTGCATCCTGACCCGGGCTTTGGAAAGCTCATTATACACTGGGTGAAGAGTGTGGACCAGAAGTGAGTCTGGACAGAGGAGATTAGTTAGAGCACCATTGCAATATCCAAGAGGAGAGGTGACCAGAGTTCATCTGGTCCCATAGTAGTGCAAATGAAAAAGAGAAAACGGAGAATCTATGGGTGCTAAAGAGATCTGGTCAGATGTGGAGATGTAAGTAGGAGACATGAGAGATAGATCAGGAAACAGGGGCTTTGGAACATGCTGAAGGTATCAAGCAAATGGAGATCTAATTGGACCTTCTGGAGCTTTCTGTATGTGCTGGTCAAGAACTTTAGTTTTAGTTGCCTGGACTTGGTTTTGAATCATGGCTTACTGTCTTCCAGTTAGAAATCCATGTGTTAACTATTTTCATCTGTACAAGAGTCATAACACACACCTTAAATGACTGTGAAATTTAAATGACAACATAAATGTCTGGAAGTGCCTAGCAAGCACTCTATACAGCTGTATAAGGAGTCTGGTTGGGATCATGGCTCTTCCTTGTACTTTGGAACTAGGATAGCTACTTTTCTGTATATTTCTGCTTTATTCTTCCATCTGCAATTTTGTCCAACACAGTATTCTAAAAAACTTATTCAGAACCTCAGTGTCCTGGCTTACCTGGCTGTACAGTAGCCTTTGCGGGGAATGGCGTTGGGTGCCATCTTGCTGCTACCAGAGTATGGAAAAGGAATGAAGCTTCCCCATGTTCTTGCTTTGGCCCCACTCACTCTAGGTGCAAAGGGGGAACATTCTAGGATACCATGTGATGTGCAGACATGATTCCATACTCTGAGGTGTGAGGTGTTATGCTGCTAATAAACTCCCCAACCAAAAAGGGCTCAGATTGAAGTTAAAGGAGCCCTAAAGAGAGAAAGACAGGCACCATAGAAAAGAAAGCACCAGTGATTCTAGTATCACATGACTCCCATAACTATTTCTTAAAGGCTTGGAAATATGACCGTCTACAAAAGCAGCAGGAAAAGTTACAACTGGGAAAAATTTTAATGTGGCTCTCAAGTGAATCCCTGAGGACAGCCAATAGTAAGAAAGGGACCCTGAAGGGTCAGTGGATTGCTATAACATTCCTAATTATTAGGTGATGTGGGTTGACCTTCTTATTGGGAAATTCTCTTCCTAATTAAATACCCCTGCTCTGGACATGCTCACAGGTCTGTGCTAATTCAAGCAACAGTGGAAAAATATATCAATAACTCTACTTTAATTGAAAATATAATAATTAGATTGTGGAAATCCTGCTCTTAATTATAGAGCCAGATTTTTCTGTTTCTAACTTATTTTCTTGTGGTATTATGCCCTGACAAAACTAATAAAGTTTCCATGGATCTGTTACAGTTTTTTTTTTAAAACTCCATGGCTCTATCTGAACCTAGAGGTCCCATGTTATTCTAGTTTTCTTGGATCCCTTGTCTACATTGTTGGGGAATTAAACAAGTCCTTGTGTTGTCATGTGTAAGAATGGAATTTTAGTTTTGAAATAGCTGGCATTCATTTATGAAGTTGGTTAAGTAGAAGCTTCAAGAATTGGCAGTTGCTGCGCATAGCATCTCCCTTGGATTTGGACAAAATAGGCCCCTGTTTTAATACCTGTGCTTGAACTTGAATATATATGGGTATCACCTAGAGGTTTGGATTGAGCAATCTAAAATGGTGCCTGGGATGCACTATTTTCACAGGGCTCCCAGGTCAAGACTGTACTCCTTTTGGTGGAGCACACTGTTGTGGTTTGGATGTGAGGTGTCTCCCAGAATCTCATGTGCAAGAAGGTTTAGAGGAGAAAGGATAGGGTTTTGAGAGCCTTAACCCAATCAGTAAATTAATCCCTCGTGGGGATTAACTGAGTGGAAACTGAAGGCAGGTAGGATGTGGCTGGAGGAGGTAGATTATTGGGGGCATGCCTGTATGGTATATATTTTGTTTTTGGCAAGTGGAGTCTCTTTCTGTTTCCTGATTATCATGTGAGCCACTTCCCTCCACCATACCCTTCCACCATGATGTTGAGCCCTACGTTGAGCTCTGAAGAATGGAGCAGCTGTCTATGGACTGAATCCTCTGAAACATGAGCCCTCAAATAAACTTTTCTTCTTCAGCAATTTAGTCACAGCAGCAAAAGTGCTGACTAAAACACATATCTTGAAGAGCACAATTCTGAAGAACTCTGCTCTAGCCCTTCCTGATCTTTTACTTTCTCCATGGGACAAAGACTCCACAGGCCCAAGAACTTGTGCCTATGATAGCCTCGGCATGTTACTCATTTTTCTAGATCTTGCTGTTTATTCTCAGGGCCCTAGAATCCCCTGCCCAAATAGCCTGGTATCTTCTATGGGTTTTCCTTACTTCTCTAGGTCTATCCTCATGAAGTAGGTATACTCCCCTGTGTGGTGTGGCCAGAGAACATCTGTTGTGGGGGATAAACAGATATATACTGGGGTGGGAAGAGAATGGGGCAAATCAGAGTGCAGGTGTCTCTCTTGGCCCCATGCCTTTGGTGCAGAACTCTAAGAAGTTTAAATCCAACCTGACATTTCAGCCTCAGATTCTTTGAGGAATATTTTCAATTAAAGTAGGATTCTCAATGTATTTCCCCATTACTTCTTGAATTAGCACAGACCTTTGAGCATTTCCAGAGCAGGGCTATGTTAATTAGCAAGACAATTTTCCCATAAGAAGGTGGGCCTACATCCCTAATAATTAGGAATGTTATAACAATTCACTGACACATCAGGATCCCTTTTGTGGTGTTCAAGAGTGTCACTGGCTATGAGGAATAGAGGAATCCAGTGGGCAGAAGTTGGTTGGGCCAAGCAGAAACTTGGCCAATGGTATCTGGCCATTTATACTCTTGTCTCTATCCTGAAAAAGCTAGAGCAGGTCTAACTGAAAGATGCTTTGGGCTATCTTTTAACCCTTTCATCATTTGACATTTTTATTGATCCACACTAGAATAGTCAGATTTGTTGGGCTGCTACATATGATTCTATAACTTTAGTTCATTGGATGGGCCATTCTGCCATCTTTAGATAGATCCATAAATTGACAATTTCTTTCAAACATAAGATTATTTGAAGTGGAGGAATTCTCTGAAGAAAACAAGATGACGTACTTCTTCATTTCTTCTCCATTGTGTCATTTTCATGGACTTGCATGAAAGTCACATTGGAGAGGATTGAAGATTCTAGTGCAGGTGGGGATGATTCTAAAAAGCCCAAAAAGGAGTGAAGGGGGAGTGTGGCTGGCATTGTGGCTCAATGGTAGAGCACTTGCCTAGCAAGTGTGAGGCACTGGGTTCATTTCTCAGCATCACATATAAATAAATTTTTAAAAGTTTATTGACAACTAAAAAATAAAAAAAAATTAAAAAAAACAACATCAAGAGGGGTGACTCAAAATGGGGTAGGGAGGAAGAGCATGAGAAGAAGATTACCACTAAATAGGGAAGAGAGATGGGAGGGAATGGGAGGGAGAAAGGGAATTGCATGGAAGAAGGAAGGAGACCCTCTTCGTTATACAGAATACATGTATGATGATGTGAGGGGGGAAAAAAAGAAATGTGTCCTGTTAGATTGGGTAGAGAGAAGTGATGGGGAGGAAGGGGAGATAGGAAGGGCAGCAGAATAAAATAGACACTAGTCTTGCTGTATGTATATAGGTGTCTGTGTAACCAATGTGATTCTGCAACCTGTACACTCAGAAAAATGAGAAATTATGCCCCATTTGATTCAAATGTGCGATATGTCAAGATCATTGTATTGTCATGTGCAACTAATAAAAAAAAAGATCTTAAAACAACAACAACAACAAATAGGAGTGAAGGGGCCTCTGCCAAGACCAACCTCTCTTGTTCTGTCTGAAGCATTCAGTTTCACTTTTGAAGCTTCTTTCAGTGTGCCATGAACTTCTATGGTTTTAGGGCCCTGGTATTCATAGAGAGGCAGTCTTGGCAGTCGAGATCTGCCTGGTGATGGCATTTCACCGAGTGTCCTGCTGCTCAGGGCCACCTATGCTATCTCTGCCTGACTTCCTGGCATTGTGCCTGCTGGGTTCCTTTGAGTTTGCTGAACTTGATCTTTCTGGACCTTGCTATCTGCCAGGCCTTTCCTGACTAGCTGGAATCTATGCTGTTTGCCACATATATAATGGCAGGAAAAACTAGAGTTTTAAAGAATGATTTAAAAAACATTTATCGTGTCACAAGAGAGAGGGGCTAGAACCATTGGAGGAATGTCTAACTGACCTTTCAATTGAGCTGCTTGACCTTTCTGCTATCACTATTATTCTTCTAGCAGTGGTTTTTCTTTGGCACTATGAACAGTGTCTTTTTATTTTTCTTTCTTTCCTCTTTTCCCTTTTAATTTCTCTTCTTTTGACATTTTTAAAAATGGAAGCAAAATTCATATGAAAAAAATTGTTTTGAAGTATATAGTTCAACAGACTACTCACAATGTTATACACACCTCACCTGTATATAAATTTGAAAACACTTTTTTTTCACCTCAAAAGAAACCCCCTGCCCACTGAGCAGTGGCTCCTCTCCCTTCTACCTCTCAGCCTGTGACAACCACTCATCTTCTTTCTGCCTCCAAGTGTCTGCCTAGTTTGGACATTTCATAGAAATAGAATCATATATTACATAAGCTTGCGCCTGGCTTCCTTCATTTTTTAGGTTCATCCACATTGTAGCATCAGAACTTTATTCCTTTTTATGGCTGAATTATATTCCACTATATGGATAAATTTTATTGATTCATTCTTCTGTTGATGGAAATTTGGATCATTTCAACCTTTTGTCCGTTGTAGCAAAATTGGTACTGCTGTGAATGTATATGTAGTACAGTACTTGTTTGAAGCCTGTTTTCAGTTCTTTCGTTTATATATCTAGTATACCTAGGAGTGGAATTGTTGGGTCATCTGGTTATTCTTTCTCTCTCTTTTTAAAAATTTTTAGTTGTAGATGGATATAACACCTTCATTTTATTCATTTATTTTTATGTGGTGCTGGGGATCAAATCCAGTGCCTCACACGTGTTAGGCAAGTGCTCTACCATTGAGCCACAATTCCAGCCCTGGTAATTCTCTTTTAACTTTTGGAGGAACTGCCAAAATAGTTTCTACAACAACAACTGCATCATTTTACTTTCCCACTAGGAGTGCATGTTTCAGTTTTCACATCCTTGTTAATGCTTGTTACTTTCCTCCCCCCCCCCCCCCCGCTTTTGGTTGCCATCCTGGTGGTTATTGAAGTGGTACCTCTCTGTGGGTTTGATTACATTTCTCTAGTGACTAATGATGTTGAGCATCTTTATGAGTAGCTTCTTGATAAGATCAGTATGTGATGCTATGATGTCAGTGACTACGAGGCATTCTATAGTAGAATATTTGACAACCACAGTTGGGCATGTCTGGCCTTGTCCCTGCTTCCTTCTTTGTTACCCTCAGGGAGTGTGAGTTATGTGAACTCCAAGTCCTGTGATTAATGTGGGGTGGGGCACACATTTTGGTCTAAGGAGAAGACAAAACCTGTTGGAATTTCTAATCGCAAGGGGCGGTGTTGACTGTAGAGTTTTAAAAATTTGCTTCCCAAAGGTCCCAAGTATTTCAAAGATGATTTTTAAGGAAGTGAGGGAAATATCAGTGAGTTTAAAGACTTAACTTTGGGCAAGGAATGTCTGATTTGTATTTTAAGTAATAAAAATTATTTTCATAATTAAATCTACTCTTTCTACAGAATACATTATCTTCTTCTTTATCATTTTGTAGTAATATGGATATCAGTCAAATGCCACACTACATAGCATACAGAATGAGTCTAGCCACCTGAATGTAAGATTTTTCTCATGTGTGTTTACAGTGTTTGCAGAAGGAATAAGAAAAAAAAGAGAACCCCTCACAATACTAGCAGCATCTGATCTTTTATTACTTTCACTACTATCAGTATATTTATTTTATAATACTGTCCCTTTGACTTAGCTCATTCATATAAAGTATCCTGCATTTTTGCTTGCCATTTGTTTGCATGGACAGTATTAAAATATTACATCATTCAAAAGCAGGTAGAAGTGATCTGTGGTCTTGGAATTAAGAAAAGAGGTTAGAGTTGGGGAACAGTACTTGGAATTGGGTCAGGGGGCTCCTGGAGGACTTCTTATATTCTTTCTCGATATGAGTTATATAGGTGTGCCACTTTGGGAAAAATCAGCAAATTTTTTTCTTATTATTCATACTCTTTCCTGTGTACATGTTAGACTTTAGTAACTATTTGACTGAAAAATAGAAATTTGAGAACAAATCCTGCTTCTTCCTCAGTGTTGTCTATGTTCTCGATTTTAACACAAAGTTTGCATGATATGAGAAAATGGAAAAGTCTTTGGTTTCAGTGGGAGAAAGAAGAAAACGAATTAATTTTTACTGAATATCTTTTTAATGAAGTCAAGCATTATGCTAGATGTCTTACAAAATGGATTATTGTCTTTTATCTTCACAGCAATCCATGAAATGTTGTATGTTATTTTCATCTTTCAGGTGGAGAAACTGAGACCCAGAAAACTTTAAATACTTGGGCTCATACAGCTGTGTATAATGGAATCAGAAATTGACCCTAGAGACTGTCTGCCTTCAAATTTCTCCATGGCATGTGGTGGTCTCTGTTACCTAGTTGATGTTTAGTTATTATTTGTTAAATGAATGCATGGATTAATTAGAAGAAAAATGCTGTGCTGTCACTGGTAAAGCTGGGTTGTGCTAGTCTGGTCTGGCATATGTTTGCAGATGGGTCCACTGAAATGGAGGTGACAGGACCCTCACCCTCTGGGTTCCCCCTTCCTAAAGGCTGTGAGCTGGCCTTTCAATGGACAAGGCTGAGGGATCTTGAGAGTTACTGACAGATTGATGGCCCGTTAGCCAGAGCATACTTCTCTTGCGAGGGTTCCGCTAGGACTGTTCTCATTTGGAGATGAGTGTCTGAATGCCTCGTCTGCCTGGAAACTGGCAAGAATAATGGACTGGAGGGGAGGCTGGATTGAACAGGATTCTAGTGTGCTGTCAAATGTGATTGCTGAAATGATTTCAATATGAGCTTATCAGACTGTTTAGGAACAGAGAACAAGCACAGTACATGTTATTTATGGCATTCACACTCTTGCAGCTAGGAACAAAATATAGCATGTCCCAGGCTCAGATTTAAATTGGAATATTCTGGCGTGCATGCACGAATTAACTGAACAATAGATTTGAGAGACATGAAGATCCACAAACCTAGACGAGAAAGAATATGTCTAATTTTACAGTGCATTTTGAAAATGTTTCAATCCTCAAATGAACTGGTTGTCCTTTACCAACTGGGAATCTGAAATGCATTCTAGTGTATCCAATTGTGAACTCCTTTAGCAAAACTCCTGCTGTGAACAACTGCTGAATTTCACTGTTGCTGAAGTACCTTGTTTTCTTGTGGCTTAAAGACCTGGTTGGATAGATCTTTCAGAATCTTCTGGAATCATTTTAGGGACTCTGCAATGACTAAGTGTTGTTTGATTAAATAGATGTGTTCTTTTAGCCAGTATACTAAAATTGTGTCCTCGTGGACTGAAACTACTGTAGGAGTGGGATTAATTACAGTATAGCAGAACAAGGTATTTTTGTGTACCAAGGTTTGGTTTATGTTTATTGTTGAGAGAAATGTGGAGAAGGGCTGAAATTTGAAGAAGCCCCATTGCCAATCCTTTCCCACATGTCTTTGAACTTTAAGAATCCATGGAATTTGGAGTTAGGCAAATTGGAGTTAGAACCCAGCTCCACCTCTTTCTTCCCTGATGGCTAACTTTTAATCTTTCTCCTTTTCTCTCTTCTCATCAATAAGAAAGTGATAAGACATATCTTACAGAAGTATTATAAGGAGTAAATAAGACATAATTTACAGTGCCTGGATAGCAAATGTTAATTCTGTCACTTGTTTCCTTTTCCTCTGGTAATATGCACAGAAAAAAAATGATATTGGTAAAAATGCTTTAACACCTACTTTAAAAATAATCTAACAGGTATAATTAAAGAAAATAGATATTAAAATAGCTACTAGTTAGAAGATTCTAGGCTTGGAAGTGTATTTAATATTTTATTGTATTGTTTTACTTGAACTACACTTATATATATGATTTCCCCTCCCCCCATTCATGTAGACATATGTGTGATATTGAGATATAGATGTTCCTCCATTCTTGGGTCATCTCAAATTTTGGGGGAGGAAACGGAGGTCACTAAGTTTAAAGTACATGGATTCCGATGCTTTTGTTGAGCTTTCGTGCTTAAATGCATGTTAATAAAATGCATATAGTCATTGTAGATTCAGGATAAATAACATAAAAGTATTATTTTTAGACATACATCAATAAAAATTATTATGTATTTGCTAGGAAAAATAAATGGGCCTATGTCAGTGTGGCTTGGTAATCAGGACTGGTCTGTAGTATAGCTTAATGACTTGCTATTTCACAGCAAGTGCTTAGTGAGTAAACACATTCACTCCAAGTAAACTGCAAATCTTTTAGCTGCTGGGATTCTGAGGATCTATATCCATGTGCATTTATGATATTGATGTTGGAAGAAAGCCTTTGTAAACTAATCAAATTCCTCAGGTTTTTACCACCTGCAATTGATAAGAGTTTTGGAGATCATGGTTTGACACAAAACATAGATTGGGCATATTATAAAATTTGTTCTCTATCGTGACTTTTGTTTTAAACATTACTTGCAACATTTTGTCCTAATTACAGTACAGAATAACTCATATCTCTTGATTATTCCCCAAAAGAGCTTTTTCATTTACAAAGATATTCATGGCCAAGAACTTTGATTTAATGTTTTACCCCTGGATTCTTAGAAATATTTCCTTCTATGAGTTACCTTTTCAAAAGCTTTAAAAACAATGAGAAACTCATGATTAATTCTGTTTTTTTTATTATTATTCTAGAAACCTGGGTCAAAGTATTGTAAGCATGGTCTGATATCTAGAGACTTCAGGTGCCCATTCATTCATTCATTCACTTATGCATCTCTTCTTTTAGCAAACATTTACTGAGAATGTACTAGTACTCATTCTGCTTAAGTGCTGGGGATCCAGTGATGAAGAGAGACAGGCATGATTCTTGCATGACAAAACTTACTGAACAGTAGGGTAGATGGGTATCAATCAAAGAAAGACAAACAGAATTTAACATATCTGTGATAAATAAGAGAAGCAACCTAATCAGGGAAGTTGGGAAGACTGTGACAATTAAGCCAAGCTACAGAAAAAGAATAAACATTAAGTAGATCTTGCCTATACTCTTTAAAGTCCTGGTCCCCATTCTTGCCCATTCTAATTGCTGGTGATATGAGGAGCAGGCCTCCTCCCATGGGCTCCCTGCGTAGCACAAGGCAGCCTATCCATCATACACTCTGAGTTCACCAGCAGCTCATCTTTGTGAAAAACAGGGGAAACGCAGAGACAGAGTTTCTTGGGCTTCCTTTAGTTCTGCCCTAATTAGATTTAAGCAGTGGCCACATGGAGCAACTCCATCTGTGTCTGCTACCTTTGCTATTCCAAAAACTAATGGGGCTGATTCAAGAATAACTGTGTTCCTACAGGGATGCAAAAAAAAAAAAAATCAGAAAAAAAGAAAAAGAAATTAATTAATTCTATCCACACAGTCATTATCATGACCTGCATTTTGATTCTTGATGTGATGACAACCGTACTTGCGGCTTGTACAGCCGTGATCCTAATTAGAATGGAAACATAGCACTTTTGATAAATTTCCTTTTAGAGAAAGTTTATTTAATTCACTTTGCAATCTCAGTCTGAACACCTGCAGACAGGCTGGGGGTTGCACGGATTTGACTAGATGATAGAGAATGGCCTCTCTTTGGCACTCGCCATCATCACTTTAGGAAAAATTAACTTTCACTGAGTAAGCAGTGCTATACAGTTTTGCTTCTCGAACCATCTGTGGAGGAGAACCAGTTTTTTCTTTTTAAATATTAATCCACCTTAAATGAAACATGTTCATGTCATACACGACTGAATTTGTCACGTGTGTTTGAAAGCAATGGAGATCTGACCTAAACCCCGTTCACCAAGAATTGAGTTCCCCCAACACAGCAATGTGAAAATGCTAAATTATCTTCTAAACACTCCCAATTTGTATACTTACTTCACTGAGGTCAGTAACATTCAGTTTGTGGACCAACACGGGCAGTCATAGTGCTAATGGCTCCATATCCTTTTCTAGAGCTGAGAACACATTTCTTGCCTCTACCATTTTGTGGGCCAATATTGTCACTTTCTTTCCCCTTGATCCATTGTCTTATGAAAAACTGGTACGTTCAGACTCAGGATTTCACTTGACTTTGAAAGGCAATACTCCTGCAAGGATCAAACTTGTCTCAACATAAAGAGGATTTCAGAGAAGTTCTAAGACTTGTGGTAGTTCTTCACCAAAAGTCATATGTTTGGGGCAGTCCTCATATTTTTAGAAACAAGATCAAACATTTATTTGGTGATATTTTTTAGAGTCTGATGACCCAACTACAAGGCTCTTGTTACATTTTGTTCCTAAGATTTTTTTGGAAAGCAAAGAAAAATGGCAGAATATAGTTTTGTTTAGAGAAAATTTTCTGAATAGTTGCATGGCCTAATGCTATATCGGACACTACACAGGACTTAAAAGAGGACTTATTTTTGATAACTAGGAATGTGGAATCTAAAATAAATAGTGAGGATAGCTCAAATGATGTGTCAGATAAAGACTGGGCATTTTCAAAAAATTAAATATGTTTTAGTAAAAGATTTGCTAACTTGACTTTGACATATAAGTGGCTTCCACTTTAAACCTTTATAATTTATTTTAAAATCTATGTAGAATAAATTCCATCCTTTAAAGAGAGAATTCAGTGAATGGCACAACTGTGTATATCTATTATATCGTTGCCACAAACAAAATAACACACATTCAGCACCTCCAGAAGTTTCCTATGCCTCTGTGCAATCCATTCTCTCAGCCCCCGGCCTCAGGCAACCACTGACCTGGATTTTGTCACTGTAAATTAGTTTGCATTTTCTAGAGTTTTAGATCAATGGTATCTCATTCAGATGTCTTTTGTGTATGGTTTCTTTAACTGTTGTAATCATCTTGAGATTCATCCATATTGTTGCATGTCTCAGGAGTTCCTTGACATTCCTAAGCAGTAGTATTTCACTGTGTGGATGCACACCATATTTTATGTATCCCCTTCCCTGTGAGACAGTTTTTGACTGTTGTGAATTAAATGGCTGTGGACCTTCAGGTACAAGTCTCAGCATGGACAGATGTTTGAATTTGTCTTGGGCAAATATCTAGGGAGTAGATGACTGGGTCATATGTTAGGTGTATGTTTAAGTTCTTAAGGAATTGGGATAGTGTATTTTTGATAAATCCAGTCACTAAGTAACATACATACTTGCTTTTGGGAAGTTTATATTTTCCTACATGAATGGATGGAACAAGGTTTTGCATGAGTGTAGGGATTTTCCAAAAATAATCCATGCTGGAAATGTCTTTTTATAAAGTAGATTTTCAGAACAGGGAAAACTGAGAGATGTGAATGGAGTGAATTGTAATCATAGAGTTATCAAACCAAGCCCAGTACCAGGAAGCTACACTCCACCATTTCCTGGCTGGATGACATGAACAGTTGCTTGAGCTCTCTGAATCCTCCCTTTCTTTAACTGTGAAATGGGGATGCCATTTTAAAAGATCATCTAAGAGTTAACTGAGAAATTCTGTCAAATGGTCTTAGCTTGATACCTAGGCAAAGTAAACTTTGAATATAAAGTTGCATTTAGGGAGGTATCTAAATCATGTCACAACTGAGAAGTGCCTAAGCTGGTGTGGAGACCAAAAAACCTGACCTGCTAACATGTCAATATGTTGTTGTTGTGATTGTGTGTATACAGGTCCTATGTTTTGGCAAGAGAGTGCACCAAAATCACTGCTTTGAGAGTTTCAAATTTTAGAGACATGTTGCTCCAGATAAACTGAATAAATTCAGAGTTGATTTATAAATTACCCAGATGAAGCCCAGCTGGTCACATGGCTAGTTGTGGGAAAAATTCAGAAAGTTGGGTAAGTGCTTTAGCAGATTGTTTCTGATAGAAATCCAGAGAGCTTCTTAGAGCTGGTTTAAGGAAATTCTCTAGGACTTTGGGTATAATGTTAGGAGTATGCAAAGACCTCCTTATGTTAAATTCAATGCTATGTTACATTAATTGAAAATGAAATTTTACCAGTGTTCAATAGAGGAACTGAAATTTTGAGTCGGGAACAGGGATGCTTGATTTCTAAAGCACAAAATAAATAATGGGAAATTACCTAAGCCTTGATTACTGCATAGCAGGCTGATGAGAAGCTCCACATAGCCTTATTTTGTGTGGCTTTACTGTGTACAGGATACATTCTTGTCTCTACCTGATGATAACATAAACTCAATAAAGTGAGCATGAGCCACAAAAATTTGGCTCAGATAGGTTTTGCAAAGGACAATGAGACATTTCTTCTTCAAGTAAAATGTTACAAATTATTTAATAACATGAATTAGTTCTTCAGATTTGTTCTTTGATGGCCCACATTCTCTAGTTAGAACCATCCTCCAAACTTCATTCCTAACATAATATTGCATGGTTTATATACATATATGCATGAGCGCGCACGCGCACACACACACACACACTCACAGCATTTTATATACATTTCACTGTGTATAATGTAGTAAAATGCTAAGGTGACAACTGCAGAGACTTTCTGACTCTTTTCAGGGACTTGTCCAAGAATTGCAGATGCTTGGGTGCTGTTGCTCTTGAATAAACCCTGCAATCATAAATGGTCTTTTTCAATCCCTGAGACCCACAGCTTTCTGTAGCACATAGGAATCTCTGTGCTGCTCTATTTTTGGAATCATGAGCAGGTGGAAGTTGATTTGTGTTGAGTGTTACTGTGACTGTGATCAGGAGATACATGACCAGTATCATTTGCTTATATCAGGGTGGCAGCGAGAGAGAATTTGAAATAGAATCCACCATGTGTGCTGCTGCTAATTATTTGCTTTGTTCTTGCAGCTCGGCACTAATTCATACAACATCAGACATTTATAATCTTGTGCTATGTAAATGACTGGGGAGAAGTCGAGAAAGCATCTTATAGCTGGGAGCTCAGGCTTATTGGAAAAGTTATTAATTCTCAAGATCAAACCAAGGTGAAAAGCCCGGTGGCAGAATCCATGTTACTAAATAGGTATTTGGTTTTTGACTCTTTGACTACATAAAGAGCTAACCTAATTGGTTTAAAAGGTGAGAAATTCAGTTCCAAAGAATTTATAAAACTGTGTTTCTCTAATACTAAGCAGAAGGATTGTTGAAATGTTCTCAAATTGTCCAGGTGTTCAGATATGATATAAATGTAAATAGACTATGGCATGTTTGGTTCGAGAGAGGCCTTGACAACCCAAATCCTTGTAAGGAGGAACTGCAGTGTGCTCACAACGCCCAAGCCACCTTTATGCCAGTCTTATTAACAAACAGATTTTTCTTCCTGTTACCCAGCTCTTCTTCCTGCCTACCAGGCACACTCCATACTTAGCATCCTTGCATTAGCTCTTCCCTTCGCCTGGAATTCTGTCATATCTACTGACAGACTCTCACAATTCCTTCAAATTGCTGCCAGAACCTTCCCAGCTCACCCCCAACTTTTCTTCTTTTCTATTACACCAACTTCTAGCATGCTCTTGGTTTTGATTATTCTGTTTATTGTTGGTTTCTCCTTGCTATTCCTCCCCCCTCCTCTGTGGGCAGTGGTCTTTGTGATGTCATTTACTGATGGATTCATGTGGCATGTGGTAGGTATGCAGTAAATATTTGCCAGGTGAATACATTTATGGTATTAAGTACTGAGGTTTGGGGGAAGTATACATTGGGTTTTTAAATTGCCAGCGAGGCTGTGGGATGGCATCAAAAAGGTCCACACGTGGGATATGATATGATCTAGTCCTACTTCTGTGTATCTTTGCTGACTCTGTGATGTTGAGCAAATGACTGAACTGGGTCCCTGTTATCTCCTACTAATCCAAGAGGATGCTTGTGAGTAATAAAAAAGTCACAAATATGAAAGCACTATTTAAACTTTCAAATGCCATCCCATATAAGCATCCATCCTTTGTTATGAAGCTTTAATGTTGCAAAGAGCCAACTTTGTTTATATTTTCACCTCCATACTTCATTCTGCACTGAATGAGTCAAACTAGCATTTATCAACTGCCTGCTAAATGACACTGTGCTTGGTGCTTTGCTCACACCATCTCCTGGACCCTTCCCACCGCTGTGTGAAGGAAATGCCATTACCTTATTCCACAATAGGAATTTAAGATGTGTGCCTGGTGGATGATACCATGCACAGGAAGTAGAAAAGCTGGAATTTGAACCCGGCCTGTCTCATTCAAAGATTATTCATGCTTGTTTGTCTAAGCAACAATACAGACAGGGTCTTTTGTAGTTTGTGCCTCTCTCTTGTGCCTTGATTTCCAAGGGCCGTGGGTCAGAATCACTAGGGCAGCACTCTCTCTTCTCCATATGTGTATACCTACCTCCCAGGGGATCAGGCTTCACTGCCACAGCTTTTAGCAATGGACTGTCAGGTCCCAGAGTTTAGGTTGAAGACGTTTAGGTTTGAGAGCTACTGCACTTTTGATTTGAAAACAACTCTCTAAGCCACTCTCCTCAGCTTTTCCCTCCTCTAAACCCACTTGATCTTGATCAAGATCCCAATTTGAGCTAACAACCTGTGAAGCTCCTTATATTTTAGTTTGTTTAACAGGCTCAATCTAATTCCAAGATGATAAACTATGACTTGGAAAATACCTCCCAAGTGTTCACACACACACACACACACACAAAAAAAAAAAAAAATCAGCGAGAAGCAATTCATTCTGTTTCCTTCCATAGTCACTCCTGTCAACTGTGGGTTCTGCTGGGGATGGGCCTGTGAATTCCCACAGGGCTGCCAGTGCTGACTCTATGACACTGAAGAAAGAGAAAAAAGAAACAGAGCCTAGAGATTATCCCGAAACCTCACCCTAATTGTCCATTTTATGTTCTACCCTCCTGCTATCAAGAAAGGACAAGGGCCACTTGCAAGCACTTGTTTATTTGTTTCATCCCTCCTTCTCAACCCCTGCTTCTTTTCTTCTTGCCTCCCTTTCAGGATGTGCTTGACAATTGTGATTACTTTATAGGAACAGTTTCATCTCTCTTGAAGTCTAAGCATTTGAGAATCCTTGTGTTCCTAGGAATTCTTGCCGTGCTGAGATGTTTTAACTTTAGAAGTGGATTCTTCAGGCTAGAACTTGGCCTCAGGGGCAAGGCCTGCCCCTTTGGAGCAGGGGAGGAGCAAGTTAGTAAGTCATTCAGCATGGTCATTGCCTCTTTGGGTCTTCCTGCTGATGTTCCAGTTACACAAGGTAATGACCAGCCTTTGCAGTCACACACAGCATCTGATGAATTCTTTCCACCAATCTTAGTTCCCATCCTTAAATATCCTTGAAAAGGTGTGGCTGTAGGAACAGGTGTTTTGAGGGAGGATATTTCCCCTACCCCTTCTTGCACTTCTCTGAGTCACTCTAATACCAAGCTGCGATCCTGGGAGGTCTGTCTTTACTTATGACATTTCCTCTCTGGGAATCCTCACAAACTTCACATCTGTATATCTCCACCCTAACCACCTGTCTCTGATCATCTTTACTCTGGAAAGACTTCTGAGTTCTGCCCCCCAAAATTTCTCCTTTCTCCAAATGTTTGTTTTCACCCAGTTTATATCCTTAATGCAACATTTATATTTTTCCTTGTATTAGCGTGCACATGAATATTCCTACACATTGATTGTCAACTTCTTGAAGGTAGGAGCAGTGTACTTCTGTCACTTTCTAGGCTTTCAGCACCCAAATTGCGCCATCTGTTGGTTGAAGAAGGGCATGCTTCCTGCCTCTTCCTGCTACAGAGTGAAAATTGATCAATGAATAGTTAAGCAATTCTTTGAACTGGTTATAGTTACTTCTCTAGAACTAACCTAACCCCTCTCTTCATCTTTCCAAGCAAACGCCTGGACACTATAGAGACGTGTACAAAACCAGCTTTTAATAAGAACTGACCTTTGCAAATATCTGGGTGGTGGTGCAGTGGGAAGAAACCTAGAACAACTTAGTGGTTTCTGAAGGAGAAAAGGTTTTCAGAGAAGAATAAAAGCCAAACTGCCTTTTTTTTTCAGAAGCACTCAGGACCAGATGACAGGCACATGATGACCGATTGAATGGTTGTTCCTCGACATTGAAAGCATTTTGCAATGTGATTGTTCGGCTTGCAGATCGGGTGTCAGAAAATCTCTTGGGCTGCATTGCCCATGAGTGAGACCTCAGCAGTTCCTTGTGCTGTTTAAGTGTTTGTGTTCACTTCAGTTATCATCTGATCATATGCCAGCTGGTAATGGGATTGTAGTGGCTTTGCACAACAATGGAGTCCTCAAAGGACTGAGAAAACATGACAGAAATGGTGAGTGGCAGAATCCTTAGATGTCTCATTTAATGCTGGGTGATTGAGTGCATCCATGTGGAGGAGTTTTTCAAGTCGGCATTAGAGCAGAGCAATTGTGGTAAAACATCAGAGCCTTCCCTGAACGAGATGGGCTGGGTGGGCAAAGGCAATTATTGCAAACAAGCTCAGAAATCTCTAGGCAGAGAAGTTGCATTGTTTCTTAGTGTTGGGGAACCTCTCTGTCACTTCACATGATTTCTTCTAAAATGCCCCTTTGGCATTTTTGGCCAGTGTATTATGCTGAGGTCATCCAGTCCTTTTGTTCTATTTCAGAATATATAATTCTTATTTATTTAATGTGAAGTAAAAAATGAGAAAAGTAAAGGAATCACAAAACTTAAGGCCCCAATAGAGAAAGAAAATCAGAGCTGGGCCAGGAGCTCCTTTTCAGAAACAATAGGAATTTCAGTAGTTTTGAATTCTTCCTGACTTCATGGTTGACTCCATATAAAATAGCTTTAGACTTTCAAGGTTCTATCAGATGATGATGTTATGTGGCCGTTGACTTTCTGAGTGAGGATGTTGGGGGTAGCCAGTCATTTGCTCCACTCGATTTACTTTAAATGTAATGAATTTGAAGTGGAAAATTCGACCCATCTTTGGATTAGCATTTGGTCCCTTTACCAGACAAGAAATGCAATGTGTAGGAAGGTTGTAATGGAACCACATGCTAGTAACTTCCACAAAGCAACTGTTGAATTTGATAGGCATGTGTAGTTGGGACAAGATTTATCAACTGTACTATATTCACAAAATTCCTCTTTATCAGGGCCTTGTTGTTATGCCAGTCGTGGTAGAGAAAAGTCCCTGTTATTATTGTTGAACTTCTCTGTAGACAGGAAAGATACAATGTCACAGGTGTTGTATGTGAGATGGGAGAGAGAGTATTCCCAACTTCACAAAAGGTGAAATATTTCAGATATACTGTCATATATTTCTAGGTTAGACAAGGGTAGTTCAGGGAACACTGCAAAAGAGAGTTTCCTATGTCATTTTTAGGCTGCAAATATTTTATAGTTAACATTTCACTAGTATAACTTGAAAGGACAGTGACATTATCTTGCTCTGGTATGAGTTTCCAGGAAAGGCAACTTAGGATATGGTGGAAAGGACATTGAAGAGAAGGTCAAAATCTTTATCAGTGGTACTCTCTAATTCAACCTGTTTTCCTGCTCATATATTTGCGTACAGAGCCTTATGTGCCATGGTCAACAGACTTATTTATCCTTTGGATTTTCTTTTAATTGTAAGTTCCTCAGAGATACATTACCCAGTCCCCAGGTTAAGACCATATCATGGGCTTCAGTGGACACTGTGTTTTTCTCTCGGCTTTCATCCCATTAGTAGCTAAATAATTGGTTGTGTAAGTACTGATTTATTGTCTATTGCATTTATTAGAATGGAAGTTCCACCAAGGAGAGATCTGAGTGTTCTCCAGTCTTTTCCAAGGTCTAGCACGGCAGCCTCCTCTGAATCAAAAAGATGTCAGTGATCATTTGTTGAGGAATAGATGAACGAGTAAGTGAGTCATTGAATTGTCCAGCTTCTCCTGGATTCAGCCCTGTGCTCTGGGTTAGTCATCCAGCTCTCTCTAGGTTTCAGTTTATACATTTGTGCTTTAAAGGCACTGGACTAGATCATTTCTATGTAAGTGCCCTGTGGATGCTTTATCAAAGTACCATACACTGAATAGCTCAACACCAAGTTAATGTCTGATGGGTCTATAGACTGGAAATTTGAAATTAAGTCTGTTGGGAGAGCCATGCTTCCAGAAGAAAAAATATTCCCTTGCCTCCTCCTAGTCAATAGTGGCTGTGTCAATCCTTGGTATTTCTTGTCTTATTGCTACCTACTCCAGTTTTTTCCTCTGTTTTCCCATGGCCTCCTTCCCTCTGTGTGTCTTAGTGTCCCTCCTTTTCTTATAAGGAAAATAGTCATTTTACATTCAGGGCCCACTCTAATCCATTATGACCTAATTTTAACTAACTACATCTGCAAAGATACCTTTTTCCAAATAAATCATAGTCTGAGGTCCTAGGTAGACATGAATCTGGGGTGGGAGAGTAGTACTCTTCAACTCAGTGTAGTCTCTGAGGCCTCTTCTCCATTTTCTGGTTCTGTGACTTGTTTCTATAGTTCTCTTCTCCAGTATACATAGGCCTGTATTCCTCATACTGGTCTGAGAAACACTACAGGTTCTGTTGAGACCACCATTAGTTAGTGTTATAGCCACCAGCAAGGTACGCATCAAAGCTTACTGGCTACCAGCAAATGTTGAGTCCAGATGGAAACCTAGACTTGGGGGCCACATGTGAAATCTCTCTTCCATTATGTCTGCTTTTTACTGCCCCTGGCTTTCTCCAAATTACTGTGAGCCTCTGTCAGCTGTCTTGTCTTGCACTTGCACACTGAGTCTAGCCTGCCTGGGACTGTCCTGACACTTGGAGTAGTTATGGCTCCCAGGCTTTTTAATTCTAACTCACGACTTCCCTTTGATATCAAAAGAGTAACTTTTGACTAGAAAAGCAAGGGAAGCTGTGGCCTAATACTTCATACCCAGAAAATACTTTAAGCTAATAATAGTAGATCTTGAGCCTCTCTGTGTTCTGAATCACAGAGAAACCAGATGAACCTAGCTGAAGTCCTGATATGTGCAAGCTCTGAATACAGATGATTAATGTGTACATGTGTACACAGATTAGTTGTATTGACATATTAAATGCTACAATCATGTAGAAAGAAAACAGTGAATCTCCAACGACAGAAATTTGATAATATCACGAGACTGTATGCTTTGAATCTTTACGTAATTGTTATTGCTTCCTTGGATATTGGGGATAAACGTCACAACAACCTTCAAAAGAGAAAATCTACAAAGGAGAAATAGAATGTGTTATGGAAGCAGTTTTTAAATTCAGACTATATTAAAGTCTATCACTTCATCTGCAGTGGCTCTTCCTCTGGGAAATGCTTGTGCTGGTGTGTAGAAGGTAGCTAGCGGGGGTGGAAGATCATGAGCCACCAGAGGACCCAGTCAGTTCACAGGCATTACCAGGCTCCAGAATAAACTGTCACCAAGAGCAGAAGATTCCCAAAGGATAGCTCTTTTCCTACTCAAGGATCAGAGATAGGTGAAGATCCAACACACGAACAAACATTGGAAGAGACAAGTCAAGAGAGATGGTGACTAAGGTCCACCAGGTCCCCACCTTCCTTGACAGCCTCTTTGATGCATAATTTGCATAAAGATGGAAAGAAGAATGGTTTTATAAGCTAGTTAAACAAAAAGATGATTCTCAGTATCCTCAAGAAATTGCACAAGTATTTAATTAAGTAAAAATATCAAGGAAAGTTTATATGCTCATTATCCTTTTGGGAATTATCAGAAGGGAGTTAAGAATGATCATTGACCCTCTTCCTTTTTGTGTGTCCTTGACCTGGGTAAGAGAACAAATAGAACAGTTTCCAGAAATCATTTATTTTACCTAAATTTCTAGATCTTACACTGGATCTCCAAAATGTGAGGGGTTATTTGTATTCACATTCATCTACTTCTTATTAGTAATTTGTTGATTTGTTTCTCCATGAGGCACCCATCAATTCTTCTAGTGTCAGGCATTTTAGTAAGTGCGACAGAGACATCAGAGTTATGGAAAATACTACCCCACACTTAAGGGGTTTGCAGTCTAATGAGTAGGTATGAAGAAGTCATAGGGTAGTGTTTTAGCCCCTATACTTGTGAAATTCTTTTGAATGACACACATAAAGGTTAGAAGGGGTTCGGTTGTACACTTTAACATTTTTTTTTTTCATTCTCCACATGATGTTTGTTTTACAGGAAGGCTTTCTGCAAATGGAAGAAAAAAAATCTCAGTGCCTCTAATACTTCCCTCTCTCCTGTCACCTTTCTGACTTCTGCTGCCAAAAGTAATCATTTTTAATGAGAATTCTCAACCATAAAAACCTGATTTTTGAAAGCAGTGCCAGAAAGAGAGGCCAATCTCTTGGCGGGTGTGTCAAAACAATAAAAAAAAAAAAAGTTAAGTGTAGATATGCCCATCTTCCCATGAATCCCTAGATTTTCACAAAAGTCACGGCAAATGAAAATGAAGTATGGGAACAAGGTATTCAACCTCCTAAATCCAACTGACCACAGGATAGCTGTTGACCAAAAATTGGTTAGAAAATAAAGATCCAACAACAACCTCTGAGTCAGTGAGATCAGCTGGACCAGAGATGGCACAGGCAGATGGGGTGCCAGATCTTAGGCTCTCTTCCCTGCTTGGGCAACTTTATGTGTCAGGCCTTTTGCAAATTCACGGGTAGGTATGAATGGGATACCTGTTCATCCCTGTGACCAAGTGAGGGCACCATGTGCTGTGTGGTGCAGCATCTCATCTGTTCCCCAAGGCCTTACCCATAGGATCTACCTGTAGGTCACTGAGTACCATGTGCCCACATCAAGACATGTAACCATATGTTTTTTGTCTTCTGGGACTTTGCTTCTGTTTTCATCTGTCATTTGTCTGTGAATTCCTTGGCCACAGAAACCCTGGTTCTTACTCCTTCTCTCCCTAAGGGTGGCAAGAGTGCTCTTTAAGAGTCAGATCCTCAAAAGGCCATGCATCAGCGGTTGCCTGCTCCCCTCCCTGGGCTCCAGAGACTTTCTTCGAATTTCTGTTATAGAACTTTGTAGGTATAAAGCTGGTATATATTTTAGGACTCTGCTCTTATTAAATGAATTTGCAAATAGGATTTTCAGAGCATCAGAATTCTACAGGTGTGGGGGAAAAATGTAAGCAAGTGGTAAGCCAACCTAGGCACCCCTCTCGTCCCACACACCAGTCCATCTTGAGTACCTCGGCATCTCCCTGTTAAAGGGAACACTGCATTCAGCTTTCTGGAGATTAGACGGCCGCAGAAAGCAAATGATATATTTACACATGATCTCAGCCACTTAGGGCACCAGAGCAGGTGACTTGCTGGGGAAAGTTTGGAAGATGAGGCAAATTGAGACCCCCACCTAACATTTCTGGAGCAGATTTGTCTTTTCCTTTTCTTTTGATTTATAAGTGGTACCCAGATGGTCTCAGTGGTAGACTCTAATATAGAACCCTAATGGAGAAATGGAATATACCTGGAAGAAAGGAAGGTACTGTGAGGCGGACACTATCCAGAGAGGTTCACATGTAGGGAAAAAATAACATCTGCAATAGCTTTATAAGGTGGACTAGGTTAACATCCTCCCTTTTTATAACTTAGGACATTGAAGCACTAGTATTAAATAGCTTGGCCAAGGTTGTACAGCCAGTAAGTGGCAGAGTTGAGATTAGGGGACCAGGTGTCTGGGACCTGAGCCTGTGTTCTTGACCAGTGGTTCTCAGTTGAGAGCTACTCTGTTTTGCCACTCCCTCCACTCCCCCAGGAAACTTATCTTGAGGTATGCTTGACTGTTAAACTGGTGGAGAGCAGGGTACTACTGGAGTCTAGTGAAGAGAGTCCAAAGATACTTAAACCCTACAGTGCAGAGGACAGCTCCTCACAATGAATCATCCTATCGAAAAGGTCAGCAGTGCTGAGGTGGAGAGCCCTAGCTCTACACTCTGTGGAGCAGGTCGGCAGAGGAAAACTTGGGGAGTAGAATGGGCTTCTCTCCACTCCTGGAAGGCATCCTTTTGCCCTATGACCTGGACCAAGGTGGCCAGACCCCTACTTCTCCGTGTTCCCTCACTCTCGAAGGGGCTGCTTCTCCATTTGCAGTGAAACCAGGTGAATCAAAGCTAGAGGATGAGAGGCTCCTCTTGTGTCTGAGACTGCCAGATCCCTGAAGGCTCAGCCCGCACCTCTAGTGGCACCTGGCTTACTTTTCAAATGCAGCACTTTGCCTCTTGTTTCTCCTCCTTACTCTGTCTGAAACCGTCATTCCTTTTCCAAATATAACATAGACCTGTGGGGGAGCATTAGAACAATCTTTGACTCCAACTGTGGCCCCTACAACCTGGCCAATGTGGACAAGCTGCCAATACTTCCCACCAATTCAAAGCATGAAGCTGGTCTCATTGTGCTCTGCCAAGAGGCTCCGTGGAGGCTGCAGGTCTCAGAACCTGAGCCACTGGCTGCACCTTGCTGGCCGACAGGGATACCACCTCTTTTCTTGAGTGGCAGCTGGCGCCTGTCACACGTGTCCTGGTGGCGTCTCGGTTGGAAGTGAGGAGTGATCCATGCCAGCTGGCTTGTCAGCTGTCACAATAAACAATGAGCATGAACCACCTTGTGTCTGCGGCACAGCTGAGGGGCTGTCTTTGCACACGGGCTGTGCGAGGGAGGTGGGCAGCCTCCTCATGCTCCGTATGAGCAATTTCCATTCTGTTGTTTTCTCTCGCACATGGTGTTCTGGAACGGCTCTGGAAGGAGAGAGAGGGAGAGACTGACTCAGTGTTTTATCTTAAATTCTATGAGATTCATCTTTAGATTCATTCGTTTTCTTGTGTATAAGACAGGACAAAAAATTTGAGAGGGTCAAGTGGATAAATTGCCTTTGCGGCTTGGGTGCAAGAAAGCATCTCACGCTTTCTTGAATGCTAACCCATAAAGAACTCTGATCCTGGGGCTGGGGTTGTGGCTCAGTGGTAGAGCACTCGCCTAGCGTGCATGAGGCACTGGGTTTGATCCTCAGCATCACATAAAAATAAAAAATAAAGATATTGTGTCCACCTAAAACTAAAAAATATTTTTTTTTTAAAAGAACTCTGATCCTGCAGTGGAAAGAGCTCTGGGCTATGAGTTCAGAGATGGACATTCCAGCATTGACTCTGTTGGGCCAAGTTCATATCCATGGTTAGTTCATATTACTTCTCACTGTCTCCATTTCCTCATCTGCAAAATGTAATTATTGATATATTATCACCTTTAAAGTTTCTTTCAACTCTCAAAGTCATCAGCCTTAGAGTTTAACTCATAGCATTGAGATTGGAGTTGAAAGGCTCCAGATTCCCAGCCTGTGTCCCTTTTCTTGTCACAGAATTCCTGTAATCAAGCACGTGGATCATGTCCTCTTTGAGTTGCTCATGCTATAGATAAGTGGAAGGAAAACAGAATCTTGTGGGAGGCTCCTGCTGACCATGTAAATCAATCCTTGATGCTGTGTTAAAAGGTCAAATTGAGGAGGAGGGAGCACCTGACATTAGCTCCGTTTCATAGAATTCCTCAAACCCATCCTCTTTTATCCAGAGGGATCTTAAGGCAGGGGCGAGTCTTGAATGTACAGTGGGGGCATTTTGAACACATAGCTTCTGTCCTCTCTTCAAGGAATGAGGGCAGGGAAGACACTGGTCACTGTGCTTAGGACTGGCATTCATTCTGGGGGGCTGATGGCAACCTCAGCCTACCTGATCTGCTGGACATCTGATGAAGAAGGTTAGGACCACTAAACAAATATACTTTTGGAGCCTACTGTGAGCCAAGTATCAATCTTTGTGCTGGGCCAATGGAAGTGATCCTCAAGGATCTCATACCATTCCTTCTGAGCTATATAAAAGTGAGACCAAGCCCTCTGTCAGCCACTCTTAGTCAAAAACTTTCAAAGACTGGAGAGTTTGCTAGAGTTGGTCTTAGATAGAAAAAAATCTAGGAAACTGTGAAATAAGGGCTTTCTTTGGGTAAATGGGAGCTTAGGTGCAGAGAGAGCATGTGTGTATAGCCCTGGTGTACAGAAGCTTACCAACAGTAGGCTGGCCTTTGGTCTCAGTGGTTTCACTATTTCACAGAAGGTTGGAATGACACTCAAGGGCATTTGGAGATAATCAGTAGCCTCAAGAACATCTGTGATTGCTCCCCAAATCCTACAGAGGAAGAGTATACATACCTACTTCTTGAATTTTGTGTTCTGCATATACTTTCCTTGATAATTAGACTGTGTTATCTTTCTTTTCTTTTCTTTTCTTTTTATTTCTTATGTGTGTATGTGTGCCTCTGCATGCATTCAAGGATTTGTAATATCCCATCAATTTTTTTTTCATAGGCTCTGAAAATTTGTCACCATATATGTGTTTCTTTAATTTTTGGGCTAAATGGTCAATGAATCATTGTTGAAATTTTAACTAACCTTGAGACTATTTGCCTCTTTAACTGAGACCTTATCGGAGTACATCTCTTAACTGTGGTACAGAATTGAGTGAGGATATCCAGGGAGAAGGTTGTAGCAGAAACTGGGGTAAGAAAAGGAACCTTGAACTGGGAAGAGAGAGGGACACAGAGAGCTTTGGATTTTCCTTTTCTCATTGTCCTTGTGCAGGGACAAAGAAAGATTTCCACAGCTCAGATCTTGGCTGTTTTGATGTGCACTCAGAAGGATGCAGGGCTTTTTGATATTATTCATTGTAACTTTGGACGTCCCTTCTATTTTACAGGCCCTTGAGGCAGGGCAGCTCCCAAAAGGATTAATCAGGGTGAACCAAGCACTGGAGCCTTGTGAGATATTTACTTGTGCACTTGTTTTCTTGGGTTCTTCTCCTGGTTGTCTTTTCTTATGGAAAGTTCATTTGGACTCATGATCTCAAGGCTTGTTCCTTCTAAAAATGAACCTCTGAGTTAGTCCCAGAAATGCCTAGGGTACCAACATAACATCATTTCATTTTGATTGACAGGAAAGTACTTAAATGACATTGGGCATTGACTGTAACCTTGTCTCTTCCCTGGGCAGCTTGCACCCAATGGACTCCATGGATCATTTGTTACCTCATAGTGTTTCTTTGAGTAAAGCAGCACCACCAGGAGTTTTTTATAAAGCTATGTATTCCTTTATCCTTACCTTTGGCCTATATCATTACTGAAGTCTCATCATAAACTCTAACCTGAAAATGTTGGTCTTTAAAAGAAAGGGTGTGGCAGTTTTAGAACCAGTCAACTGGGTTTTAATTCTAAACACTATCCTTTTCCTACTAAATAAACTTGGGAAAGTCTTTAAGACCTCTAAAACTTGATATTTTAATCTAGAACATAGAGTTAATGATATATTCTTTGCCATTGGGCTTCTCTGCCTTCTATTAGCCTTTTGTGTGCCTGAGTGTGTGTGTGTGCCTGCATATATATGTATGTGTGATTGAAAGAATGAATGACAGGTCACTTTTTTATTGTATAGGAAAAGGTTAAATTCTTAGCAGTGGGATTGTTTGGTAAAATGTTATGGGCATTAGAAATTCTGATTAATCTGAGTACTTAATGATTATAAAAGGCCAGAAGTTTGGTGGTTAACACATGCACCTTCCATTCCTGTCCTTTTTCCAACCTCTCACCCATAAACCATTTGTCATGTCCACAGCACATTTGTTCCAGGGCAGTGGGATAGGTTGCAAAAGGCTAAAGAATGTGCCTAGAGGTGGCACATGAGACATACAATTTATTGAGAAAAGCTACAAGAGACCAGTGGTGACAGGCTGAACACATAGCACCTCTGTCACTCAAAGGAATGCACCAAGCAGTGCCTCCTCTCCCTCACCGCATTGTCCAGCGGCAGCTGGCTGGGTGACACGGATCCTTTCCCCAGTACCCTCAGTTCCACCCCAGTCCCCGCTCAGAGAGTGGTTTTATATTTTAGGCTGTAGATGCAATGAAATCATCAGCATTAACTTGCCTAGTTTGCTTCTGTGACCAGCATCCCAAGGAGCAACTGTCCTGGTGTACGTGAAGGAGAGTAGCTTTCTACAGATAACGCTAACTTGCCATAGTTCCCAGTGTACATAAGAGGAAGCCAGTGTCCTTCAAGACAATATGTAACTGGACTTTCCAGCCCAGGAAAGTTCCCTTAACTTGACTAGGTTTTTGGGAACAGAAAGGGGGTATTCAGGGACATGGTGTTTTCTATCTCCCTTTTCTTTAGGGATGATACACCAACTTAGGTCGTCAGATGTTCCTTATCTCAGAGATATTCTCAAAGCATGACTTGAATTAAATAATGAGACATTTTTATAATCTGGCTGCTAGCTAAATTATATTCCCATCAGCTGGTTTACCCACTTTACTTTATTTTCAAAAATTCCATATGGATGGCTAAATGTGATTTAGAAATACTCTGGTTTTTTTTTTTTTTTTGAGACATATGACTAACTTTAGTTAAAACCAGTGCTTAGAATAATCCAAGAAAGAAGTTTTCATGCTGTGTACCTGTCAGGCAAAGAGGCTAGAAGAGAGATATACAGCAAAGGCCCTACCACGGTGCATCCAGGTCAGAAAACCTGCATTCTCCCAAATTATTTTGGCAGGTCCATGGAAAACAAAGAAGGAGAAAGGTAGCCCCCATGTTTCTTCCCATAGTAGCTGCAGATTGAAGAGTGAAGAAGGGCCTACGTGGCTCTGTAAAGATGTGATGTTCATATGCAAACCACATCTTTAATCTTCAGGTTGTCTTTCCAACTTGTCCTGAATGACTTCCAAACACGGTAGTATTAGAATAATTCAACAAATGACTAACAGACAACTAAAGAGACAGAAACCCCACAGAGCCCCTGGATTGGATTTTTTGTCTAATAAATGTGTAAGGAGTTCTTTTTCTCTGGACAAACAGCCCGTATAGATGTATTCACGTGTCTTCAATGACAGTATCATTTTATATGGTGTGCCCTTGTTAATGCATTCTCTTCTTGGCAGATGTTTAGATTATTTTCAAATTCTTTTTGCTGTTGCAGTGTTTGATAATCATGACCACAGCTGAGATGCTTATAGTATTTAATACTTGCTGATCCAAATCTTTCACATGCGTAATTACTTAAGTTATTTCAACAGATCTATGAAATAGGTACTATCCTTAGCCCTATTTTATTGGTGACCAGTTTGAAGCAGAAACATCCAAGAGTCCCAAGGTAACAATTAGAAAGTGATAGAATCAGGATTTAAATTTATGATATTTAGCTCCCAGGGCCATATTGTTAGCCACTATCTATGCTGCTCTGTCTTCCATTATCTTTTTGTGTGCAGGAGTATGTGTGTGTCTGTGTGTGTGTGTGTGTGTGTGTGAGTGTGTGTACCAATGGAAGAACATTCTTTTATTGTATAGCAATAGATTAAATTCATGGCAGTGGGATTATTATGTAATGTTATGTGCATTTGAAATTTTGAGACATATTTTCAAATTACCTGCCCTAACCACAATCCCTCAAATAGGATACACCAGTTTACTCACCTAAAATAGTTTTTTAAAGACTCTTTTTTTTTTAACAGCTTCAGGTGCCATAAAGTATACAGAAATGACAGAAAATTGTGTGAAGGTAGAAGCTAAAGTTTGAATATTTCTAATGACAGCCCAGAATAAACTGGAGAACATGGAGGGCATCATGATTCAGGGGGCTAAATCACTCCATGTAAATTGAGAAATTATAGATTCTAATCCTACCTGGATTTCCTGTGCTTCTCTGAGAAGGTTATTTTACTTCATTTCTTCACTCATTCACACTTTTGACTTATGCCATCATGGAAATAATACGTGATAGAGTCAGAAGGCAAATATAAGTATTTATAAGTTGATATTCTAAGTTTAATAAAATGAGGTTATTAATAGGTGCCTTACAGTGTGATTGCAAGAATTAAACAGTTTAACATATCTAAGGATCATATAATATCTACTTAGTAAATGTTAGTCTTCATCTGTTTCAGTGATCTCTGAAGTGATATGGTTAATAGGCAGTATCTCTATTTTTTAGTGTGTCCCTAAACCAAGAGACCTACACAAGGGCCACCCCTAGATCTTCTGTAGGTGTGGTCAGTGACGTCATATGTCCCCCATCTGTACCCTTCCTATTGATTCCCATTCCTGGTCTCTTGCCGACTTCCAAGTTCACACAGTGGATTCTAGCTGGGTCCTCCTTTCATGTCTTCACCTTTTAGCTGTTTGAATGAGGTAGTAACTCATTCTCCAACCTTGTCAATGAGGACTTCCATTTGTGGAAGGATTTAGGAATCTGGTGTATCAACGTTCTTCCTCTGTCCATCACTTCCATCTAGTCTATTATTTTCTTAATTGAAACAACACTGCTCTGTTTAGTTTTGATTTACTAAACACCAAGGAGTCCTTTTCTTATTTACCACCCCTGGTGTGGTCACCATTTAATAACAAGGAATTGTTTTGCTCATGTTTTTAAACTGTTCCCTTGTTCTCCCCAAAGAATGTGTAATTCTTCTTTTACAGCCTGACATATTATATTTATTTGTTCATGTGTGTTACTTGAGTAAGAATCTGAGCTTTACAATGGCAAGCACTGTGATTTCTCTTTGTCTTCATTCCTAGCACTGTATCTGCCATGGAGTAGGTAGTGAACACAGGTTGTTGACCCCTTCATAATGTTGTGGTACACGAAATACTCAGTGACAGCCCTTATAAATGGAATAGTCTAATGAAAGAGCCCAGTTTAGATTTCTGCCTTAGCCACAAAAGATTTTCTAGAGAACCTTAACAAAGTTCACCTCTGACAGGGAAAACCATTAGATCTGCACCCAAGAGAGAATTTTAGAAAGTTGTTAGTTTCATCCCTAAAATAAGCTGCAATTGATATTGACACTAATTTCCTCTACTCTGCTCACCGTCATCCATATTAGTGCTTTGGGAATTTTGTGTTATGTGTGTTCTCCAGTGCTCTAGTGCTTGATTTGGAGCTGGCAAGTGAAGTTTCTTGTAATGATCCTTCAGGTTGCTTTGGTATTCAGGTTTGCAGAATGGTGTTGGAGAGACCTGTAGGTACTCAGTGTATTGAATGAGGTGGAAATCCCTGGGATCTTGGGACTCTCAACCTGACTTTCTTTTCATTTTTCAATGTGTATTTAAAGGGTACACTTCTGTAAGAGTGAGGCAATCAAAGTGCATGCCACTCTCTTCCTTAGCCTTTCTTTTTGTCTGTGGTTTGATAGGAGTGACTCAAGTTTAGGTTTGTTTCTCCTTCCTCTCTCTCCTCTTTCTCACCATACCACCTCCCCACTGTGTGTGTGTGTGTGTGTGTGTGTGTGTGTGAATATACATAACTATGTGCCATGGAGGAATCTGTTATATTTTCTTAAGCCTCTATGTCTAGTTGTTTGTTATATAATGCAGGCTTCTAGAGAAAGGGAGTATATTAAATTAGGAATGCTTTCAGTGCCTGGTAACATCAAATAGTGGCTTAAAGAAATTAAATAAATAAATAGATAGATAAATAAATAAAATAAAGAGGAGCTCTTGTTCTCACAATAGTTTCCAGGGATTGACTAGTATGATTTGTCTTAGTGACTCAACAATATCAGAGTCTATGCCTTTTACGTTCTCTTGACCTTCTTTCTGCTTACTGTGGCAAGACACCTATTCAGCTCTAACCGTCACAAATTCAAGGCAGAAATGACACTGGTCACATTTTCCCTTTTTATCAAGAAAGCAGAAGTTTTCCTTCAACATTCTCTTTCTCCCAGCAGACATCCAAGTATACTGCCATCCCCAGTTGCAAGAGAGCCTGGGAAAGAGTGTTTGTCTTTCAAGCCACTGTAACATAAGGGAGCAAAGAGGCAAAAGTTGGGAGTAGCTTTGGGGCAACCCATCAACAGTATCTGCTACAGGTAACAAACAAGTCTCAGATTAATACAAATCATAGGAAAGTACAAAGCCTAAAGGTGGTTTCAGAGATGGGATAATTGAGCTTTATGCAAGTCCCAGAACAATAGTGAAGTAAGATAATATACAACCAGAGTGAGTACAGTCAGTGAGTAAATTTGTTTTCTATTGTTGCTGTAACAAACTACCACAAATACAAATAACACAAATTTCTTATCTTGTATATCTGGAGATCCAAAGACTAGAATGAGGCTTACTGGGCTTGCTGGTAGAGTTGGTTTCCTTCTGAAGGCTCTGAATGGAGAATTTATTTTCTTGCCTTTCTCAGCTTGCATGAGTCACTTAATATTCCTTGGCTTGTGACCCATTTCTGAAACATACAATCCAACCTCTTTTTTCCATTGTCATGTCTCCTACTAATAACTGGTCCTGCTATCTTCCTTTTATAGGACCCTTGTGATTACATTGGACTCACCTAAATAGAAGATATTCTATCTATCTCAAAATCCTTAATTTAATCACATCTGCCAAGTCCCTTTTTATATTCACAGGTTCTAGGATATGTCATGGACATCATTAGATGGGTCATTAGTTAGCATGCTATAGTGGGACTAGTACAAACCATCCAGGAGGCCAAGAAGATGATTAAGGGATAATGATAGCATATTTGTGCCATAAAGAATAGAGACGACCAGTTTGGGCAGAATGAAGTTACATCCAGATGGCCTAGCCATATCACACAGATGATCCCTACTTTGCTTCCTGAATTTGGTTTGCTGAATTCTGATATCTACAAAATGCATCATTTTAAGCATTCCTTCCTATGAAGTATTCATCAGTGGCAGCTATGATGACTGACTGCTTACTTAAATGCCCAAAGCTATTTAGAAATTAAAAAATTTAAAAGAAGGCTTAATTTACAATCTTTCGTTGGATTTTTTTTTCTTTTAACCAAATTGAACAGCAAGTAAACATGTTTACAAACACAGTTTCAAATGGGAGAGACCAAAAAGGAATACCTTCATTAACATTTTCCATTAACACAACTTGTCTTGTGTTATTGCTTGGTATTGTTTTGCATAATGAATTCAAGTTTTGATTGGGTAGATGAATTACTCATTCCTGGAAATTCCATGAGAATAATTAGAACTCCACCATTAAGAAACACATCTGTGTCTTTTCTTTAGGTAAACTTTAATCTTTGACAGGCATATACAATTTACAGTCTTAAGTAATGGATAAATGGATTCACTGCCAAAAGGTTTTTCTTTCTTTTTTTTTTCTTTGGAATACAAAAGATTATTTCTTATTTATCCCTCAATTTGTTCATTCACTGATTCATCTGACATCATTCAAGAATCTGCAACATGTCAGGCTCTCAGACTCAGTAATCAGCAAAAAGAACACGCCATGATTGCAAGGTCTTTGAGAATAGGAAGTAGGCCCTATTCCTGATCATCTGAGCAGATAAGCAAGCACCTATCATATTGTATCACATGAAATAAATACACAGAAAGTGTTGGCTGAGATAAATTTAAAACACAACCCCTGGCTACAAAGACCTCACAGGCAAGGGTGGAAGGACATGTAAATAGAAATACTAACAGAGAGCTTTGTGAGAGTACAGAGGAAGAGGGGACCATCAGAATTGTCAAGGAAGACTTTAGGAAGCATCTGGCATCTGCTGATTTTGAAAATATAGGAGCTGACCAGATTGAGACTAGAGGAACATTTGCCAGGCAGAGGGAGCTGCAGGTACACAGCTCAGCTATATGTTTGGGGCTCTGATAATACAGGATGTCACTAGAATTCAGTTGGTGGTAGGAGAAAAGGCTGTAAGGTAGTTGGAGGCGGTGGGGAACAACCTAGTCTGCCTTGGTAGGAGGTTTTATTTTATCATGTAGGAAACAAAGTCTACTATAAGCTTTTAGGTAAAGGACTAAGAAAATTATCTTTTCTTTTTTCTTATTACATTTCTGGAAATTATGAAATGTATCTTTATTGGAGAATGAATGTAAAATCTGTATTTTTTCTTTTGAAAATAATAATAATAATAATAACAATAAAATAATCCTGAAGATTAAATCTGACATCTGGCTTAAGAGAAGGGTGAATACTAATCTCTTTCAGTCTTTTCTCTGTATCTTTGCCAGATTCTATTACTCTGGGGAAATGACTGTTTTAGTTCTGTATTAGTGAGTTTTTTGATTTTCCTCAAAGTTTTACCAAAATATATTCCCAAAGATATATAATTTGGTTTTGCCTGCTTCTGACGTGTATACAATAGAATGATACTGATTGTATTGGTTTTGTGATTTTCCTTTATTGCTCAGCATGGTATTCATGTAGACATATGAATCTGTGGATTATTAATTTTCACAACATTATAATATTTATCAAGCAATTATTTACCAAATTTTATTATTCAGTTTATCATGATGGGTTGTTGAATTATGTGAAGTTTTCCGTATTCTGAATAGTGCTACTCTGATAACTTCTACTTGTTTACTGGAAGCATAAGAACAAGACTTTCCTAGGAGAAAGATCACTGAATCGCAGCGCCTATGCATGTGCAGATTTGATGACTTCTTCCACAATGAAGTTATCAGTTTATACTACCATCAGGACATGAAAAATCCTCTTTCTTCATGAATCAAACCTTGATCTTTGCCCCTTCATTCGATGTGAAATATTGTCCCCTTAGAATTTTAATCTGCATTTATTTATTTATTTATTTGAGAGAGAGAGAGAGAGAAGAGAGAATTTTAATATTTATTTTTTAGTTTTCGGCAGACACAACATCTTTGCTTGTATGTGGTGCTGAGGATCGAACCCAGGCCGCACGCATGCCAGGCGAGTGCGCTACGGCTTGAGCCACATCCCCAGCCCCAAATCTGCGTTTTTCTAGATAAAGCAGGGCTTCTTTTCCTGTGTTTATTGGCCATTTGTATTTCTTGTGAAATATGGATATTTTGTCTCTTTTAAATAGGGTAGCACCTCTTTTTCTTACTGTTTAGTAAAAATTATTTATTTATTCTGGGTACTATCCTTTGATGTTATCTTCTAGTTTGTGACTTGGACTTCTAATTCACTGTAATACCATTTGATGTGTGTTCTTTGAGTTAAACATCAATTGTTTTTCATCATGGCTTGTGCTTTGTATGTTCTAACTATGGTACCTTTTTATCTTAGGATCTTCAAAATATTATACTGTATTATAACTTGAATGTGTTGTTGACCTTTTGTATTTATTCACTTTTAAGCTCTTGATTGATCTGAAATTTTTGTTTGTTTGTTTGTTTTGGTAATGATGGGATGTTGGGCTCTATGTCCATTACTTTTCCTCTGGATGATCAGTTATTCTAGCAGTATATTTAAAAACTAGATCTTTAATGCCACTCTATTACATAACAGGATTTTGTATATGAATTGTTCTTTCCTTGGCATGTGTATTCAAACTTAAATATTATATGACATACTGATTAAGTTTAACTATTTGGTGGGCTAAGTCCCCCAGCCTGGCTCTTCTTTGAGGCCGACTTCTTGGCCATATTTGGTTGTTAGTTCTTCCATATACATTTCAGGGTAAGCTGATCAAGGTCTTAGAAAATCCTGTTGAGATTTTGATTAGAAGTTTATTAAATTTGTATTGCAATTTT